>NC_081413.1:557581666-557773444 GCF_030272615.1 Cryptomeria japonica
AGTCAAGGGAAGAAAGAAGATAAATATATACTGAAGGGGAGAGACAATTATAGAATAAAAGAGAGAGAGAGGGGGGAGAGATAGAGGTGATATAGAGAGAATTCAAGAGTGGAGGGAGGGTGGTAGAGAGAGGGAGAGAAGAGAGGGAGGTAGAGGTGGAGGTAGGTAGAGAAAGAGGTGCAGAGGGAGAGAGATGTAGTTAGAGATAAAGAGAGATAGAAAGAGAGTATAGATGGAAATAAACAAAGAGGGATAGATAGAGAGTTATGTAGAAAAATTAGAAGGGAGATAGAGATAAGTAGAGAGAAAAAGGAGAGGGAGAGGTGAAATAGAGAGAATTGGAGGGGGGAGGGATGGAGAGGTACGTAAAGGGAGAGAAGGAGAGGGTGATAGAGATAAGCAGAGAATGAAGACGAAAGAGAGGTGATATATAGAGAAAGAGAGAAAGACAATTAAAGATGGAGGGAGAGAGAGAGAGGGAGGGAGGGATGGAGAGGGCAATAGAGATAAGTAGAGAGTGAAGGAGAGAGAGATAGGTGATATAGAGATAAAGAGAGAAAGACAATTAAATATGGAGGGAGTGAGGGATAGGTAGGTAGAGAGAGAGAAGGGTAGAAGAGAGATTATATAGAGACAAGTGGAGAGGGAAGGAGGGAGAGACAAAGAGGTATGTAGATAGAAATGGGAGATAGAGATAGGTTGAGAGAGGGGAGAGGGAGGGAGGGAGGGATGGAGGGAGGGAGGGAGGGAGAGATTGGTAGATATATAGTAGGTCCAAGGAGAGAGGTAAGTAGAGAGAGAGAGAGAGAGGGGGGTATGTAGAGAGAAGGATAGGAGAGATAGAGATAAGGAGAGGGGGGATGAGAGAGATAAAGAATAAAGAGGAGAGGTGAGATATAGAGATGTATCTAAATAAATAGAGGTGGGGTGAGTCAATGAGAGGTGTGTCGAAAGAGAGGGAGAGGGGATATATAGATAAGTAGAGAGGGATGGTGCAAGAAAGAGGTATGCAGAGAAATAGAGGTAGAGAGGGAATGAGGGGAAGTCATGTAGAGAGAGAGAGAGAGAGAGAGAGAGAGAGAGAGAGAAATTAACTCATTTTATCCTTAAATAGGTTAAATAAACAAGCATAAGAAGGATAAATGATTTAATACTCATTATTGTCCAAATACTTATAATATCAAGAGGAAAACTAAATATTAAGTTGAATATTTATGAGGCTCATTTTGGGTGTTGGTTTTGAGACTTATTTGGGATTATTTTACAAGTGGAGAGGAGTTTATGACAACTTATGATAATTGTCATGACAAAAAATGGTTATCTCTTGGGAATTGTAAATTTAGGTACCCAAATCTCCCAAGCAAGGTGGATACAAAATTTGTGAAATTGGTCATTTTTTGAGGTATTACTAATAACTCGTTTTCCTCATACTTCATATTTATAGGAAACTTCTTTAATGGATGAAACCCTATTGGAGTAGAAGACTCGTGGACACAAAATCATGAGCATTAGGTTGCCATAAGATAAAAGTACTTTGATCACAGGTGGGAAATCTCATCAAGATTTTAAGATTTTGCATATGGGCTGAAGGAAGATAAAATATTTGATAGTTTCCCCATTTTAAATGTGTGGGTCTACATTGGTGTTGGTTTGTGAGTTTTTCGAGCATAGTTGATTGATTTATTGTACATTGAATTTACTTGAGTGTCATACAATAGAATTCTCTTTTGATTATGCTTATATTAGATCGTATATTACACATTTTCTATTTGGAGGTCAAACAAAGATAATTTGAGGAGTTTGTAGTGAGTCAGGTAGTTTATGGTTGTGATAGTTTTGTGTCTTTTGCTTGAAATTTGGAGTTTCATTTTGTTTGTGTTGCTACTATTATAAATGAGTTTTAGACCTGATTATATATGATTCTCATATTAGAAAAATCAATTGTAGTAAATTCTATAAAATTTCATTTAGATTAGTGCTTTATGTATAAGACTAACTGGCTAGTTTTGGTGGTTCCAATGCTATTTTCAAAATATATTATAAGTTTGTTTTGAGATCTAAAATTGTTCATAGATATTTGGTCAAGGACATCTCAGTGGTATAAGAGAAATGATCTTTCTATATCTTCAAGAGGGTTCCTAAATGTTTCCTAGTGTTAGAGAGTTAAGATACCAAAAAAGAGAGCTAAGAGAAACTACGAAAGAAGCTTCAAATTCAAAGAAAGGGAAAACATTAGAAGATGAAAGATAATTTAGAATAAATATTACATGAATTCATTAAATTTAAAGAGAGAAGGGATATACTGACAATATTACAAGAAACAAAAGATGTGTTAAGAACTTTGGTAGATAAAATAGTAGGTAAAAATGTCAACCATAATGGTCAAAGGGCTAAAATTTCCTCTAATAGTGGGGAAAAAAATTCAAAAAATAACACCCCTCCAAAATCTTCAAGAAACATTTATTTCTAGAGAATGAACAAGAACAACATGGGTCTATGAACATGAGTGCCTTTAATTCATAGAATATTCACAAATGGCATGAAACATACATCTCTACTAGATGAAATAAAATCTTAAATTTCATATTTTGAATACATAGAATTTGTAAGAAAAAGTGAGCTACATAAGAAGGGCAATAAAAGATACAAATATTTGAAGCACAAATTAGGAAAAATCATAGGTGCTTATTTTGTTGGAAGTGACGTGATTTTACCTAGACCATGGTTACAAAAAATGGAGACTTATTTCATACTCAACCCAATGACAAAGAAAGATGCAATTTAGTTTGCCTCTCTCTATTTAGGAGGGGAAGCCTATGAATGGTGGTTTCATGGCTAGTTAACAACTCAAGGCCATGACCAAATATATAAAATTGATTCAAATAGAGGATTCTCGACAGATTTGAGTTTACAAATGAATAATAATATTTTTAAAAGTTATCCATGATCAAGCAACAACACTTTGTGAATGAATATTTAATGGATGATGAGATGAATAATTAACTTAGAAGGACGAAGCTTTATTTCTCTTGTAGAGAGCCATGGGTACTTGTACATAGGTGTTTGAGAAAGGGACAAGTCCATTACATTGAAGTTGTCTTAGATAAGGATTTTCTAACGAAGAGTTTCACAACATGGATAATTTAGAAACAAAGATTGAAGAACAAGAGACTATAAAAGAGGGTTCATTAGTTGCACTTCTAGGAGCACCATGATATCATCCTTTCAAAGTTCATGGAGCGTTAGCGAGGAAGCACATGACTGTTTTGATTGATAGTGAGGCGAATCACAATATTATTGATGAGGGGTTAGTCATGATGAGAGGATTAAATTGAATAATTTTAAGGGTTCAAATTTATAGTTGCAAATGGTTTTGAACTATATCATGCACCATAGTTTTCAAATAGCTGAAAATAACTATGGGGGATTACATAGTTTATGGTAGTTTTTTATATTACTGGTATTGGAGAAGTTGATGTTATCTTGGGTTTTAAATGGTTGCATTATATTTGGAGACATTATCAAACCTATCAAAACTGGAGTTCAATTTTAAGTCAAATGGAAAGGACGTTGTGCTTAGAGGGATTTCGAATGGAGCTCCAAGAGTGGTGTCCATTAAGAGGATGGAGAGAAATTTCTAAAGGGGTCAAGTTGATTAGACAACCACTTATTTGATTCATTTGTCAAGCTCTTCAGATGGAAGAGGTGAGTTTCATTTTAAAATTCAAAAAATTCTAGATTAGCTTAGTCTAGTTTGCAATGATAACCCTCTAGGATTACCCCCAGATAGAGGATTTCAACATGTTTTTGATTTGGAACATGATTCTAAACCTATTATAACTACTCCATTTATACATCCAAGAGCATACAAGGAGATACATAAGACTATCAAGGAGCTCTTAGACATGGGTTTCATTAAACCAAGTTCTAGTCCTTTTGCATCATTAATAGTTCTTGTCAAGAAGGATGGCACTTTAAGGATGTGTATAGATTATAGGGAATTGAATAAGAAAATAATTAAGAATAAATATCCTATTCTAGAATCAATGATATCCTTGATGATTTGCATGGAGTAGTTTCTAAGTACTTTTCCATTTGAGATCAAGATATCACCAAATTCAATGAGAGACAAGGATGTGGAGAATAATTTATTTTGTTGTCACTATGGAGGCTTTGAATTCTTGTTAATGCCTTTTGGTTTCACTAATGTACCAACATACCTTCAATCATGCATGGATCAGGTATTTGGTAAAGAACTCAAGAAGTTTGTTTTGATATTCTTTGATGATATCTTAATCTATAGTATAACATGGAAGGAACATTTGGAGCATTTAGATATTGTTTTGGGCATTTTAGAACAAGAATATTTTTATGCTAAGTTGTCTAAATATAAGTTTTTATTGATTTAAATCTTGTCCTTGGTACATGTCGCAAGTTCGAAGGGTTTTCAAATAGATCAACAAAAGATACAGATAATACTAGATTGGCCCCCACCAACCAATCTAGCTCAATTGAAATAATTCCTTGAGGTTTGCTATTATTATTGGAGGTTTGTAAAAGGTCTCCCTTAGATTGTTATTTCATTGACTAACTTTACTAAGAAAGGAGTCTTTGCATGGTCTAAGGAAGCTAAACAAATATCTGACAAGTTCAAAGAGGTAATGAGCTCATGTCCAATGCTTGCAATCCCTTATTTTTGTCTACTATATGTGGTTAAATGTGATGCATGTGGATAAGGTATATGGGCTTTCCTAATTCAAATGGGACATCCAATAGCATATGGGAGTAGAAAATTAAGTAATATGGAGAGGAGATATTCTACTCATGACAAATAAAAGCTGGTAATTATGCATGCTCTAGAAATTTTTAGACAATATCTTGTTTATGGGAATTCATGATGAAGAATAATCATAATAGTTTGAGGTTCTTTATGAATTTAAAATGACCACAAAAAAAAAAAGGTAAGAAAGTTGAAATCCTATTATTTTGAGATAGAATACATGAAAGGTAAGGCAAATGTGGTTGCAAATGCACTTTCTAGGAAACCAAATCTATGTTCATTATCTACAATTTCATATGATTAAAAGGATAAAATTCTTTTTTAATACATTAATATTTTTTTTGCTTCTAATTTTTTGGACGAGAAGATGCAACATGATATGTACACAATGGTAAACCCAAGTTAATCTCTAAAGTAATATCTAATACAAAATTCTAAGTGGTTACTTAGTGTTGGTATTCCATTATTTGGATTCTAATACTAATTTTTAGTTTATTTATTTTAAGAATCTAATTATTGTATTACTCGCAAGGAGCTAAATATTTGTTTGAGTTGGATTTAATGTTCATTTGAACTATATTTAAGAATACCATAAATATTTTTTTTAAATAAAAGATTAAAAGATAAATGAATGCAACACCTAAATACACATAAACACCTAGAAACTACAATAGTAACCACACATGATAGACACTTTTAATAGAAAAACCTATGTTTATGTAGTTACACACAATCATCTTCACTCAACTTACTTTATATGAATATCGAGATAGTCTCATATATACGTATTAAATCAAATTGAAATCTAACTTGATTTCATTAAGACAAATCCCCAAATATATCAAAATCATTATCTCATCTTGAATAATTTAAATACATATTTATATATTTTAAAAAACACTATCATAACTAAAATACTCTCACCATTTTAAACAATATAAAAAATACCACTAAACTTATTCAAAAGACAACATAAAAATAATACACTATCATACAAACACATATCACATCACTATTTTCTTATACTTCCCTTTTATAATCACCCTCTACTTCTATTCTAAAGTAATCATTAAAAAAACAATAACTTTAATGAATGCTACTGTATGTTTATGTTTTAAATTCACAATACAATGGAGTGAAATGACACAACACAAAAGCAAGCTAAAATGGTACGTTGGTTTCAATCTCGATTGATTTATTATATTTTCCTTAGGAATGAAATGATGTATTGTTAGCATCCTCTTTGACTTATTATTATTCAATCACAAAGTGTGATTGGACTCTTCATGCAAATACCATAAACACTACTCCACTTTATTCTAAAGGCCTGAAATATGGTGTCCCCATAACTAGACACAAGAACACTACTTTATACTGTAATAATGCTGTTAAAATTGACACTAAAAAGTTCTAAATAATATTGCTGAACAATTTTTATTTATTATAGAGAATATTTTGTAGCATAAAATTAAAAAATATCGATGAATTAATTGTATAATAATTTATCATAGTCTATAAAAATATTGTCAAATAGTTGTAATTCAATCAAACGATTTCATGCAAACAGACTTCACACTAGAAATAACATAACTATCACAGTTTGTAAGGGAAGGGGTCCAATTATCGCCTATGTTCCAATGATTGTTCACTCCTTGCTCACCCATTCCCTCAATTACTAACTTTAAAGAAACCCAAAAAATGATTACTAAGAGCCCATTGATAAATTTCACATATACCAATAGTCGTCTACTTGTATCCCTAGTAATTAAAATTCATAGACTTTAATTGGAGGAGTTGTGCAACTTTATGAGTACCCATAACACACGACCACTACAACATTTGTGCATTATGATTGGCAATTTTTGAGGTGGTTGTAGTGCACAATTATTGGGGCATCTTTAGTAGGCATCAGACAACACTTCTAAATGACCAACTTTTTACCTTTGTGTGCATAACGAATCCCACATTGTTCATATCTACTACCCAAAAGCTTGAACAATAGCTATAAGCAGTTAAGTGGCATATAAAGGCAACCAAAAACAATTGTCGAAATCTTATATACTCTTTAAGATTGTGGGTGCGTAAAGTTAGCTATAATGAGTATTGGTGCTCTTCCCTTAAATATATTGTCATTTAATTTTAATTCAATGAAGTGTTGTGATACAAACTTCATACCGGAAATAACACAAAACAAGAATACACAACTTCGAAAATACTATAATGTACAAAAATACAGAGAATAGACAACAATACCAATTACAGTTGATGGATTAATTATATAGCTAAACTATTAACGTTCCTATAAATATCATTAAACAATTGTAATCCAATAAAATGTTGCCACTATGCTTCATACTAAAAACAATAATAAATAACTTAAAAAACACTATCAAACAACATTATACAACTCACATAAGACATACAACTAATATTGTCATCTATAAAAACATAGAAAATATATAACATTACTAGTAACAATAGATAAACTAATTATATATCTAAACTATTAACAATTATATACAATTCTAATCCAATAAAATGTTGTCATAAAAATGACATAAAAAATACTATTATATATATAGGAAGTCAACATTACAACATCCACAACTATTATAAACAGTCCCAAAACCTATAATTCAACCTGCTGAAATCTCCTCATTTGAATTGATATATTTGATATGATTTAATCACCCCCTTAAAGTCTATCTAAATGTAAAAGCCAAATATATGATATTTGGTGTTGTACAATTGCGCTTTTGCAAGTGCATACCATGTGATCCCATTGTTATTGTTGTGAATGAAAAAGGTACAATCCCCATTGAGAACAATGCAATATCTCAAGTAAAACAATGTGGTCCCTTTCAACTTTTAATTTTTAAAGACAAATTTGCACTTGAGAAGTCAATATGCACAAGCCCAGCACTTCAACTTTAGTTTAAAATGAGGGACAGCTATTATTTACAAAAATGTTTTCTAGAAGGAAGGAATTAGTATTTAAATATTGAAAAGTTATCTCAAAAAGGATTACACCAAAGTCAAATAATCATGTGATTGAGTACTTCTAGATTACAACTGTATCATTGAGTTCAAAGTTTATCTTCATTGTTATTTCATTATTATGGTAATGAAATAAATTGTTTTACATAAATTGAAATTATCTATTTTAAGTGTATAAATTAATATTGTTGTTTTGAAGAAATAAATTGTTTTACATAAATTGAAATTATCTATTTTAAGTGTATAAATTAATATTGTTGTTTTGAAGATGTCTTTTAGATTCAAGATTTTTAATAATTCAAATTCAAGTTCGAACTTAAAGACTATGACCTTGATTTGATATGCAATAATGAATTTAGTTGGGGGAGACTGAATTGATAGAATGTGTGTGCAAAGATCTTCTCACCTTCTCATCTCCTGAGTGTAAATTTATCAAGTTCTAGTGTTTATAAATATCTTTAGGGAGATTAATCTCTTCGGTTAAGTTTTTTAGTCTAAATTTATCAAGTTAGTGTTTATACACACCTTTAGAGAGATTAATGAATTTTTATGGTCACATTTTTTTAGACCAACGTCTTAAATGAATCGACTTTATTGCTTTGAATGAATATTTGAGGACAACACGTGCTAACATGCAAATAGCCATATGATTCTATGCAAAGTGTAATTCTTTACCCCATTAAGAATTGAAGTGTAACTCTAGTTCTTATCCTTCTATACATAATAGATAATGGCGCATTGAAGGTCTTTAAATGCCAAAACATAATGACATGTTAAACACAAGTACACCAAGTTTACTCATATGGCCAGTGAAAAGAGGTAGAATTTTTTTAAACTTTTAAACTTAAATATTTTAGTTTTTAATTTAGTCCTAAGTTGCATGGAAGTGTACGAAATGGAAAAAAAATGATCAAATTGAATGTATGGAGATAAGTGCTAATATGAATGGATAAAACTTGAAATGTGTTGAGTTTTGTGTAAATAGAGATAAAATAGGGTTGAGTGTTTTAGAACATGTGTAAAGTAGGATAAAGTAGATAAAGAAGGGTATTGGGTCATGAGCCAAACTCAGCACAAATGCATGCCACTTATTGATATGTAATCATATTAATAAATTTCATCATTATGGACCAAAAATTAAATGGGAGTTTCCATGCACATGCAATTCTCACCATTAATTTTTTAAACCAATCAAGTGAGGGGTAAGGGCCATCTCCCATTGTTTTAGTATAAGAACATTTTATAGTAGCTCTTGATTAGATTGATGATCATGAAAGAGTTCATTACAACATGATATTAGATATCTATCATACATTTTAATTACAAAGATACTTAATATCTATATCATTTAAAAATCCATAAATAAAACCTACACAAACTAAGATTAGTAACTAGTGGATCCATAAGCAAACTCATGTTAATGGATAGTGGCAAATGTTTCTTTAAATACTACAAACATATAGCAAAAAATAAATACTGTGAAAATAAAGAAAAACGATGGATATAGATTATACTATTTTATATTTTTTTATATCCCTGTATTTTTTGAATTGTTTTCACTTTGTTTAGTAGTTTGTAAACATAATATGAAAACATTTTTCAATTTTAATTTCTTAAACTAATAGTATTAATAGAAATATATGCAAAATATATTTAAAAAACTCCATACCTCCTAGAGTTATAAGATTATATTATTATACGTTTCAAATTTTCGTTCACCATTTTTTTCATCTTAAATTACTATAGTAGCCCCCCCTCCTGATAAACCGCAATGCATAAGGAAAAATCTTTTTTAAGATGACCAGTGATGCTAACATGACACACTCTTCGGTATCAGATGGGTTGGGAGAGACTGGACCTTGCAACTTGATACCTACCACAAGAAGCTCTTGCTAATCAAACCGGATTTCCAACCTCTTCTCATCTTAAATATTTCTATCTCTTACTTTCTTTCAAATATTGTTGATATCAAATTGACAACCTATAAACATAGATGAACAATTGCATTTGATATTTTGATTATATTAATAGTCTATAAACTTACAATCATGAACAATGCATCTAATCTATATGATTATGACTGAAGCTAAATATAAAAAGAATGAAATTATATGTATAGATGGAATCTGAGCTTCCCCTACATGAGTGGAAGTCTAGTTGTCCATGATTCAGTTTCTAGTCTAAGAAGCCACTTGATGGAGTTGAAAAAATGTCTAAAAACCCTTGACTTTGACTAAAAAGATAATTAAAAGGCGCTTAAAAGTATCCTTTTTCCGAAGGGAAGAAGTCCTTTCCAAGTTGTTATGGGGCATGTTCCACGTGAAACTATTATTACATTTACTTCACCCTTATCGATGCTTTAATCATTTTTCGTTTACATTTTTTGAACAAGAGAAAGTGTAGTGCAATATAAAGTGATAATTTACTTATCAATTTCTCACATAATAACTCATCATGAAAAAATATGTTGTCTCTCTCATTCAAACACTTTAGCATAGTATAGACAAATAGCCCTTACGAAAAGAGTAGTTGTTCCTACTAATGGGTAAAATAGAAGTTTCTAAGATGTTCATGTTGATGTAATTTTTTTTATAAAGATTGTAGATGATTTAATGGGATTAGCATTTAATGTTATATAGAAGTGTTAATTTCAAATTTGGTAATTTAAAGTTAATATTCAATTTCAAGTTATGCTGCAGAGAAATCATACATTTCAACTATCTATTGGTATTCGTCGTAAGTTCCTCTCCTATCTGCTTCTCGTTGACCTTTGCATGCCCCTCTTATGTTACACTTGAGTTTATCTGGCATGCTTGGCTTCGAACCATGTAAGCAAGTGGTGGTTATCTATTTTTTCCCTTACTTTTTGTTCTCTTCACGTAGGCTTGGTCATGAAAATTTGTCTTGTTTAGTGTTTTTTCCTCCCATGATATGGTCACCTACACTATTAGCTCCATCTAATTATCAAGTTCATATGAAAATTTAATTGCTTTGTTGTTTTCTCCAATATGGTCTGTCCTCTTCGAATTGAAACTATGTGTCAATTTGCATGTTTAGATTGTTGATATGTCCATTGTGTTTTAAGAAAAACTAAAAATGAAAATTGATTTCAAAAGTCGCATGCATAGTTTATAATCCTAGTTCCAAATATTTGAAGGGAAACATGTTTTTGGAAGCTAATTGTTGATAGTTTTGAAACATATTATTCTCATGGTTCCTCTCCAACGTTACTTTAACACTATCATGGTTGTCCTTTGATGTTCCCAATATAATACATTTTTTTAGTAGCTCTATGTATTATGTTTTTGGAAGATGGTGGGTTCAACTTTCAATAGAAGATTGTTCTTCCTACAATTATTTTGGCACCAACATTATTGTCCTCCTCTATTTCTAGACCATTATTTCTATATAAATATATCTAGTAATTCTGAGCCTTCTACTTATGATGGGAGATGATTACAACTTTTAAGTTTATGGTTGTTCTTCCTACAATTGTTTCATGTTTAATACCCCTTGTTTTTTATTGAAAAAGCAGCAGAAACCAAGGCGTTGACCCTTTACATAGTAAGAACTATCAACAACACCATAACAACACTAAAAATAGCACTTAAACAACACTAAAAGCAGTCTTTTAAAAATTAAAAAAACCATCTAAGAGTTTAACAACAAAATACAAGAAACGACCTCATCTAGCAAAAGACCAGAAAAAAGACTTATGGGGTCGTTTTGCAGACCCCAATCATATCAATGACTTTGTTCTAGTCATCATGTAGGAATTTGTAAAGATCTCTAGCCACTTCCTTATCAGCTTCATCCATCGCACTTCGCTCACGCGGGAGGGATAGAGTCAATGTTGAGTTGTGCAGAATCTACAAGTAGAACTTGTTTATGCTAACCATCTGCTTGTCACAAACATCCAACCCACACTTGATCTCCATGATCTCCCCTTGAAGAGCCTTGGCCTCTAGGATTGGGCCCGGGTTATCAATACAGTTCAGAAGCTCTTGGACTTCATTGCTCACGTACTGTATATGTTCCATGGTAGGGTTCCTACCTCATCCCTATGAACATCCTTCTGCTCCACCTGATTGTGCAAACTCACATCCCCACTTTTCTCTTCAGCACCCCTATTAGTCATTGTGTCCTTAGCCACATCATCCCCAACAACATCCATAGTCTGAACTCTAGAAGTGTCAGAGTCCACCATCTACATTATTTCATCAGGGTCCACCGGGTTTATTTGGCCAATAGGTTCCTCATCATACTTCAAGTTCTCGTCATCATTAAGGGGCCTGGAAATACCCTCATCCACCCCATGCATGGGGGCCTTAAAAGCCTCTTCACCAACCCTATAATACAAAATACCACCTTCCCTACCCTCAGCGCGATCATCCTTAGAGTTAGAGACACTATGGGATTTATCCTTATTGGCAAAGGAGCCTTTGGAAGCCAACCTTGGGACCTCATTCTGCCCTTAGCTTTAGGGGTAGGGTTCTCATCATCCAGGTTGTCCAAGGAAGAATCGTCAATGACAATTCTCTTGCGTTTAGCAAGGGGTTTTCCTTTACCCTTAAAAGGAGTAGGTTTTTTAATCTTTCCCAACCGAAGATGAGGGCACATAGTGAGGATTTATCTCAGTTATCGAAACAGAGGAGGGGAACTGAGGATAAGCAAAGGCTTCATTTGAAAGATGTAGCAATCTAGGGAGGGCAAGGCCACTAGAAAAGGTCACAAAAGTATGTGAGGTAGCTAACAGGGGTTGGAAGAACGCGAGGTTCCTCCAAGGGTAGAGGGACAAGTGGTAGTTATATAGCTTGTAAATGAGACCCTGATGCAGAGGGATGAGTGACTTACCCCCATTCTTAGGGTCGAGGGCTTTCTTGATAGAGAACTCCAAATAATGCAGAAGGCCAAAAGGTAGACAAAGGAGATCATTGTTATGAAAATGATTAAGCAGTGACATATGGTAATAGTAAAATACCTTGTAGCGGCCTTCAAGGGTGAAGTATTTCATGATCATAAGATAAATTTGGTTCCAAAGATGCTTGAGCTCTTCTCTGGCAAACCCTCCTTGTAGCTTCACTGATTCTTCCCTTCCCTTAAAAAATCTATTCAGCCCATCACTATTAGTGACATGACCGGTCCTCTTCTATCTTCTACCATCTAGGGATAGGCCATTCGCCTAAGCAATAGTCTCTTCCGAGACTTCAAAAGAAACCCCACCAACATTAACCCTTCTGCCAGACCAAGAAGCTGTAAACTGGGCAGAGAGTTGTCTGCCATCTCCGCGAAGGATTTCCATAAATTTCACCACCCCACCTTTGACACAATAGTTCTAGACCACTGCATCCTGTTTGAAATCATCCAATTTGTCGAGTTCATAATGAACTCTATCACCCCCCATGGCCAAGTCAAGAATTTTAGCATTAAGAATTTTTTCACTACAAGACATAAATAGAAACACAGAGGAAGTATCCAAAATATAACACTTAATGAAAATAGAAACTATTTCATCATAAAACCTGTTGTGTATAGGGTTGCGGGTCCCTTCAAAACCTATTTTTAACTTAATCAAAAACTATTTCATCATAAAAGTCGAAGCTTTTGATATGGATTTGGCGATCAAGAAGCCATGCTACGAAATAATTGTCATAATTGTCCTTTGGGCTAGAAAAAACGTGTGAAATATTAATCACACCTTGAGACATGACTTTGAGCATACAAAAGGCCATCTCGAACTCAGAGCAAGAACGATGATCATAAATGCAAGGACCACGTGTAGCAATTTGCATGAAACAACCAATAATCTTCGTCCATCTAGGGTGGTTGATATGCCTGTTAGCACATGCCAACATCATGATGAGAAGATAACAAAGGAAGGTATACCAAAAAATGATTAAGGCACACACATCATACTTACAAGTCGTGTTGGCAATCCACCTCACATGACTGTTGAAGCCAGTCATCAAAGGGTTAGACTTTTTCAAATTTGAAAATTCTTTCCTCCTACAACTCTTGCGAGCCAAGAGGAATGGGCAGGAAGAACTAGCAAAGAGTTTATTCATGAGGAATAAGCTTAGTACACTCTTCCTGCAAGAGGGAGGTAACACTATGAGGCAAGGAGTTGAGATTCCTCCAACACCTCAGGCCTTAGACCGTTAACCCAATGGTTACAAGAGCATCAACCACCCCATTCCCTTCTTTATAGACATGCATGATGCGGAAGGAGTCAAGCCCAAAAATAAACCCGACAATATCTCTGTTGATACCATCAATCGACCAGTTGAGTCTGTTCTGCCCTTTGACAACATCAATTATAAGTTTAGAGTCTCCCTCAATGTTAATAGCCTTGATGCCCATGGAGAGGGAAAAACAGATCCCCTGAGCCAAGGCCATAGCTTCAACTTGATTGCTGGAATGACTACTCAGATTCCCCGTATAGGCAACAATAAGAGCCCTTTTGTGAGTTCTAATAACCCTACCCCCTGCAGCCTGACCATGTCTAGCAACACTATCAAAATTGAGTTTCAAGCAACAAGGCATCGAGGGGGACCACTTAGTATTTTGTTTGAGGAGACGCTTGGAGTTATTAGTGAGAGCAAATGAGCAAGGGAGATTCTAGCAAAGAGCAATCTCCCAACCCCTGTTGGAGGGAGGATTAGGAGGCTTCCTAACCTTGGTGAAAGAGATGTTTTCCAGGATTAGTTTGAGGAAACTGGCGAAGACAGTTTCCAAAGGGGCTTCCTTATCCCTAAAGATCCTATTATTTCTCTCCTTCCAAATGCTCTAGCAGAGGTGCGGGGGGATCTACCTCCAGAGTTGGTGGACCAAGGGGTTAGTGGTGCCCGCCCCCTCGCCGCCCCCCACTCTTATAGTAGCTATAAAAAAATTTCATTCATGGTCCAACAAAGATTAATCTTATGGAAAATCATACCCCAAAGGGCTTTAGCGAAGGCACAATAGAGGAAGAGATGGGGGGCAATTTCCTCATCCATTTTGCAAAGAACACATTATTAGGGAAATGAAATCCACACTTAGCCAAGTTGTCCCTGGTGATAATTTTGTTGTGAAGAGTGGTCCACTAGAAAAAATGAATCTTAGGAATAAGATGAGGATTCCAAACTTTATTCCACCTAACCAAAGAATTGGGGTCCCGAAGCAGGTTGTGGTAAGCAGTTTTAACAAAGAACTCCCCGGTGGGTGGGGTTCCATTTCCAAATAAATTTGTCCTCCCTAAGAAAGAGTGGGAGTCTTATCATACCAAGCAAATTCTGAAGTTCCATGGCAATGGGTAGCAGGAGTGGTTGATTGAAACAATAATAAAAAATAACCTTCCATGTGTTGTTGGAGAAGTAATTGCAGACCCTATCCCCAAAGAATTCTGTAGTTAAGTCCTTAATCCTTCTGAGGGACGGGGAGGAAATCAGAGGCTTATCCCCAAGTGAACAATCTTCCCAAAAGTTGATGCTACTACCATTACCAATGAGCCACTTTGTGCCCTGGGAAATAAGATCTCTGCATTTAAGAATATTATTCCATATTTTGGACCCTCTGGGGAGTCCCTCCTCATTCAAAGCTAAGTGAAAGCTGCCTTGGTCGAGGTATTTAGCACTCATAATATTACCCCAATCTGAATCTTTGTGGATAAGATTCTAGGCCATTTTTGCCATAAGAGCCCTATTGAAATGAGTAATTTTGCAGATTATTAATACCCCTTGTTAACTACTTATTACTAGTTTATTTATTTGTGCATGCATGTCTATGACTATGCATCTATGATCTAATTTTTATAATTGCAATAGCTTTAATTTAATAAAGAAATATGCTTACTTTATCCTTGTTTTATTATTTTTGAAATTCACTATATAACTCTAATTGACATAACTAGCTAAGTATGCACATTGTGAAGCTTCAAACCATTGAAATACACGAAGTCATCAACTTTGGTTTTTTTTGGTACTTCATTTTTGAATAATTTGCCTAGAAATTGTTTAAGGGAAAATTAATCTTTTCCTAATATTGTTGCTTTTTCCTATTTTTTTCATAGGCCTATTTTGATTTTTTTTTGGTTATAAATATAATTTTTCATTAATCAAAATAGAAGTAAAAAACACTTCCAATTCAATCACATTCAACAATTTTTTTATATAATGTTTATATCTATACATATTAAAAAATGTGAATACATTGAAGTGCACATCCAACATGTTTGTGACCCAAGCGATTCACATTTGACGACATGCTCCTATGTTTTGTTAGAATGAGAACTTTGGAATAAGGCATAGAAATCCATCAAAGCATTAATGATAGAGAAATTTTGTCATATGTTGTAATTAGCACTATAAATATGTAATTTTATCTTAAAGACCTATGTTTTTGTCTATTTACAAGGGTTTCTTGGTATTTTAATGCTCTTTTTTGGGGGCTTCCCATTATATGATTTTGATGAAACTATTAGATATTCGCATTGAGTGAAACAATGCTACACATTTTCTCAAACATAGTGAAAGAGAATACTGCACATTTTATTGTTGATGGTCTTGTCTTCCTACCAACCATACATTTTATTATGGTTATAATGATAGCATTGACTTGAAATAATAGATGGACTCAAGAAACAATTGTGACTTATAATACTTTCAATTAAATGATATAAATTATTTAGAATAATTTCTTATATTTAAGATAGCTTAAAAGTATCGCCTCATTTAAGAACATCATTGTGATCAATCTAAACTCTATGGAATCTCTAATATAAGATGAGAAGAATTACTAAATAAAATGATAGCAAAACTTCAAAGTATCAAAATTCTACTAATAAATGTAAATATTGAACAATTTCATCAAATTCATAGCATAGAAAGTCTTGAGCTTACATTTTAAACCAAATGTACATCAAAATGAACTTTGGAACGCTAGAAAACCATCAATAGTTAGAAACACAAGACTCAAGTCTCACATAATACTGCATAACATAGATTAATAAGAAAATCAAACACTTTTTAATAAAATAATAAATGAAAACAATAATTTTTCAAAATTTAATAATATATTCATTACAAATAAATTAAAAAATAAATTTAAATTAATTTTGCAATGAATTTTTTTTATTAATTAGTAAAAAAAAATAAAAATGGATAGAAAACAATTCGAAATTCATCTCATCATAGTTGAGCCCACAAAAAGTGAGAACAGGTTGAATCTAAAGAAAAATTAAGGCAATGATAAAGAAAAAAAATGAGTATTGGTAGTTATCACCATTAGACTTTTAAGTAAAGCATAATCTAGAAAGTATAATGCCATACAAAATGTAAAATTTAAAATGGTTCAAGTCAATTGCAACCAAAAAAATAAAAATTCAAATCTAAACCTTCTAATCATCAATAGTTTGCCCATTTTCGCCTCCCAAGGAGTTAAGTGACATTATATAATTAAATCGAAAATAAATTTTGAATTAAAAAGTAATACAACTCATCATTTCAAGCATTTAGCATTTGTTCACACACAACAAAATAAAGTGACATTATATAATTAAATCGAAAATAAATTTTGAATTAAAAAGTAATACAACTCATCATTTCAAGCATTTAGCATTTGTTCACACACAACAAAATATTTCTTGGAAAAAGAGAAAATGCTTCATTAAATCTACATTATGGATTATTTTTTTCTTAGAAATTTTTAAGGCATAATTTTACAATTGTAGAAGAAATTTCTTTCAAAGACATTTATTCAAGGTATAGTTTTATAATTGTAAGAAAAACATAATTTGAAATTAATTAGATTTTTTTTTTTTTGAATCGTTATGGAAGCATGAATATTAGGTTAAAACATCTTTTTGAGAGTCAATGATTAAGGAGTATTTATTTTATCAAAACTCTTTGGGACATAATCTTGGCTTCATCTCTTATGGTGTTGAGGCATTGACTCATTCAAAACCATTCAACTTCACTCATAGACCGAAAGACCATTAATAAACAATTAAATTTTTTAAGTGCATATTCATATATTTTGCAAGAAACCCCTTTAATGATTCTTCACTATTGTATAATTGCTTTTTTTCAAAAACTCTATCCCTAACCTTTTTTTTTTATTAAATCATTATTTCAAATAGTTTTTATCTTTTGGTTCACCAATTTATTCCCAAGGACGAGTTTTCTATTACATGTTAAGCCACCAAATACACCTTGCATCATGTAGAAGCATCACTGGACAAGCATACTACACTATATTATTGATGTCACAACTCTCCTTTATCACTTTTGATTTGATACAATTTCTATTATATCTTTTTTGGTTGAGCTATTGAAAATGGTTGAATAAATATTATAAAAGGATAGATGACGGACCCACATACACACCTGGAGAATATAATTCAAAAGGCATTATTTATTTTTATTTTTATTTTTCCCATTCCCAATTATGGCACATGTTGTAGGAAAAATTAGAAGCTTCTAGAGGAATTTTCATTCTTTAATTCCCTTGCATGTAACTCCCCCACTAGGATATTAATCAATTTTGCATGGGTCCAATATTGGAAAAAGAATCTCATTCTCAATTAATTTCTAGTTGAGTTTGTTTTGAAGAAATTTTTCCAAGCTTGCAAAGAAGGATCAAGGAAGGATCAAGGAAGGCTACGCTTGAAGATTTGGAGAGAATTCAACATCAAAGGCTTCTTCAGGTTCCCTCCCTTTTTGCATTTTAGTTTATGTAAATTCTTATATTTTCAAAAAGAAATATCTCCTCTTAGACTCTTCTATTTGAATATAATTTCCTGAAAGAATTTTATTTTATTTTTATTGTTAGATAGATTAATTAGAAAGGAAAGATCTATTTTTTATTAAAGAAATGCATTGACAAAAGTTTTCTTTTAAAAAAAAAAAAAGGAAAAAACAAAATGCAAATTTCTCTTTTATTTGTTAATCTATTTTAAAGAAAAAAATCAGATTCTGCTTTTTCTGTTTTTTTTTTAATCTAGAGAAAATCTTAATTCTGGAAAAAAAATCAAAAAAATCATGCTTTTCAACAATTCTTCTGAAATTTGTTGTATAAAATCCCTCTAGAAAATATTATCTTGTTATCTATTTCTTTTCAGAAAACCCTCTCTCTGTGAATATTAATTTCTTGAGAATCTCCCAAAGAAAGTTTTGTTTATCCCAACATAAGGCAAGATTGTTGGATATGACCACTGTGAAATCAAAATTCAAACAATTTAGCTCTCTTTTGTATTGCTGAAACAAATTTCTCTATTACCTTTCACTCCTGTGATTAAATTCTTATTCCTATTTTTATAATAATATTTTTATATAAATATATATCCCTCTTAACTTATTAAATAAACTGTGACAAAACCATATATATATATATATATATATTGCAATGTTAAAACTCATACAAAAAATATATATATATATAAAATATTACGAAGTAGTTCGAAGAATAATTTTCATTTTTGTTGCATAGAATAATGGGTCAACTCAGGGGGCGAAGTTATTACAACCGCCGGGGAGTGGTACCCTCCACTACCCCTGCGATCACTATTACGACAGTGGCCGCAGAGGAGTGGAGGGGACCACGGCTGTCCCTTCATCACTACGAGCTTACACCCGCAAGTCCACAATGGTGATGGGACCCGTGGCCCCCACTCCCACTTGGCTATAAAAGCCACCACATAAATTTAATTCTTGGCAATTGGATTTTGTTAAATTCTTTTTAATTTAAATCTTAGTTTAATAAAATTGAACTTAGGTAAATTTATAATTAATTTAACTTTGGTAAATTTATAATTGTAAATTAAATTATGTTCAATTTTATAGTTATAATCTTTCAATCTATTTAAGATTTATTGGGTCACTTAGTTGGCATTTTAGATTAAAAAAAAAACAATTAAATTCATATCATTATGATTGATCCAAAATTTGTCTAACGTTTAAACTGATTGCTATTGACTCTATAATTGATTATTTTCGTGATAGAAATAAAACATTGCTTAACCTTGCATGTAAATTACACTATCCTTGCATCATGCGAATTACTTATACATTATTTGCATTTATTGATGAGTGAGTTACATTTTCATCATCTTCATGCAAGTTACACGTTTAATTATCAATATGCGAGTTTCATAATTGTCATTATTGTGCAAGTTATATTTCAAGTTTGAAATATTAAATATTTTAGTTGTAGTGGTACATGAATCTCATAGAAGTAGTTATTTCAATTAATTAAACTTTGCAATGTCTAATTATGCACATTCATTTCATAATTGTTTCAAGCATGATGTTTTTTATAGCTTCTTAGGTAGAAAACTAAACAAAGGAAGTCGGAAAACCAAAACCTAGCAGCGTTTGGTATTTATGGTGCCTCTGGGTCACGCTTACGGGTAATGCCGTCGTGTTGAACTACTGCACTTAACGCCTAATAAAGTTGCGTCAACGACGTTTGTGGCATCGTCCCTATAAATCGTCGGGGAGTAATAAGGGACACATGGAAGTTAAAATCCAAGGGGCAAGTAATCCCCCTTGGATTGATAATCTAATAAGATAATCCTAAAATGATTTTTCATCCACTGAGTTAAACCATAGTAAATCTCTTTAAGGTTGATTGAGTGATATGTTTTATGGAATTGATTTAATCTCGAAGAGTTGTTGACGATTGACAATTGGGTCAAGGGTGACACTTATGATAGGTATTAGGATCTAGTTGTTTTAGGCCACAAGCAAAAGGCCAACTTGAGCCTTTGCTTAAGTGCTACCACCGTTGGTAGCAACCGTAGAGAAACTATCTGGGACATTGACCCTAGAAAGGGTTGCGTACCCACCAAACTATTTACATCAAACCATAGATTAGAAAATAGAACTACATACTTTACACCTTGATCCCATGCCGAAACGGGTATGTAGGCAGTCTAGGGACAGAGTTGTCCCTAATACTCAGGCGTTCGTGGATGCGGTCTAGGTTTTGGTAAGAAGATGGATTGCGAAGAATCCTAATTTGAAAGATAAGTATAATAAAAGGAAAAAGTAATTCAATGCATACTCGAAAGGAGTTTCGTATGAATTCGCTTGACTTCCTGAGGCTTTAAGCCAAATTCTGAGGCGGAATTCAAACTTGTATTATGTTATTTTGATTTCTCCTAAGGACGGCGACCTCAGTGCACTCCTATTAGAGGAGTGTAGTACTTAGTGAGTGACTCAGGACCCAAATGGTCACGATGAGTCTAAGTCTCTAGCCAGAGCACCTCCTATTCCAATTGGATAGATGCCTACCTCGTATGGGTAGATGCCTATCCCATATTGGATAGATGAAACCTTATGTTCCGTATGGTTAGATGCTCATCCCGAATGGATGAATGCCTAATCCAAATGGATGGATGCCTAGAGTATGCGATTGAATCAAATACAATGATTAAATTTAAAAAAAAAAAAAAATGTTCAAATTTTGTTGGGTTAAGTAAAGTGGGTTATTACAATTGAAACTAGTAAAGATATCTAGGTCAGCTACATCTAGATTTAATTTGTTTAGAACCAACCGATTACATAGTTGATACTTTTTCATATAATCAATAAAAATATGGGATTAATGTCCATAGATGAATACATAATAGGTAACAACCTCAAAAGAGTTTTAACTTTGGAACAAGAGCTGGGGAGTAATGAGTTTCACACCTTTGACCATATTTTCCATTCTTATAAGTTCTTCAACACCTCATAGTAGGCATGAGACCACTTCAAGGTAGGATTGAACTTATCATTCTAAAAAACATAAGGTTGATTAATATAAAAAAAGCCCAAGCCCACATCACGTATGCTTTTAGCTCTCCCCTAAGATTAATATTGTAAATGTGATGTGATGATTAAAACAAACTACTTTCACAAAAGAAATTCAAAACAAAAAATCCCAATTTCATGTAATTGCTACAATAACCTAAAGAAGTACATTTACACATATATATTTATATATACACAAATCAATGAACAATAACAATAATATATCATACCATGACCATGAAACAATATCTCTTATCATAAATGATCTTTCCTTGAAATTCATATTCCTTAAGCATCACTATTTTATAACAACTCCCTTAAGAAAATGTAGTAAACCAAAACATGTATCTCAAAGAAACTATAAGTAATCAATAATCAACAATTTACCTTAATAAGAATGTCATATAGGATCATGAATACACTAGCAGTATTAGCATTTCATGGCCAAACATCTGATAATGAAGCATTTTTAATGGCAATTCTAACAGATTACGTGTTCATAGGTTCAAGCACAGACATGTTTACAAACTCCACTCCAACCTATTATTATTAAATATAGAGCAAGTACCTTTCATCATGATAGCCCTAAGCTACGATATCAGACGAATTCCTATCCATCCTGTGGTGGACACCCGTGAACACCAAGTGCAACAAAATTCAACAGAAAGGCACATTATACAATGAAATTCATGCATACCACTCTGCACAGAAATGACATTATATCCATAGCTTGCACAAGATTTCAGTCTTTTCCTATTATCAAAGTTTAACAACTGCAATATTATTTCCAGTTCTACAAAGAATATCTAAACCAAACTTATTTGGCATTGCTTGCTACACAGACAATAACTATCTCAAGGGATGATATATCATCAATTCTGGAACAATGTTTATATGAGATCTAATTACAAAAAGATTTGTAATTTCTAAATAAACTTAAAAAAATCATAAGTAGTCTAAAGGGTTGAGCTTAACTGGTTAAAACACTGGGTTCTCACTATGAAGACGCAAGTTCAATTCCCAATAGAAACATCTGAAATGGAATTCTTAAATAAAATTAAAAAATCACAAGTAAAATGATTGGCATTCTCAAACCTCTACCAAAAACTTTCCAACTCATGCCAGAATGGATGCTGTAGAATATGGCAGGGTAATCCATTGAGGAATTAATAATAAGATTAAGATAGCAGTAATGGCAACCACAAGGTTAATGGTAATAGCATTAGCCAGGATTTCTGCATAATCAGATAATTTTATTTCAACTTATATTCAGTCAGATTTCTTACAGAGATGTTGTACGTTTTTCCCTGCTTGAAGAGATGGCGAGTCTTATGGAGGAAAATACCCTTTCTCAATTTTTATTGCAAAGATTTTGCGAAACAGAAAGATGACAAAATACAGGCCATAATTAACGATGCCCTGCTCCATCTGGATGCTCGTCTTCGTTGTTTGGACCTTCAAATCGCGTTGGATAACCCTAACACTGCCGATATGAACAACTGGATTTGCCTTGTAGCTGGAAAACAGGTGGAACACATGGACTCTACAAATCTGTTATAGAGATTCCAAGACCGCTAAGAGGATTAGCGATTCTTTCATGGTGGAGATTGGGAACCCTGTTTTCAGGTGTGAAAACCTCATTACCTTAAAAATGAAATTCATTAATCTTCCCAAGATACCCACTAATTTTGGGGTTTTCCATTTCCTGAAAACATTTCATCCTGTCCATAATCCGAATGTTGATGATGCTAAGTTTAAAGAAATCATGGACGCGTGCCCACATCTTCAGAATTTGGCGATTCGCGCTTTTTTGGGATTGAACGAATTTCAAACTTGCTATCTTTACTTCTCACAAGAAATTTTCAAAAATAAAAAGCCGACTGAAATCAAATTCGCAATCAAATCAAATTCTTACTAAAATTGTTCTGCATTTTAGGACTGGTAGCACAAAATTTAGAAAGAGAATCTTTTGCACTAATTTAGAAACTTCCATAAAGACCTTCATTTCCTCCCGGAGTTGCTTTGATATACTTGCATGAATAAAACTTTTCAGGAAGAAAATCTTTGAGATTCCATATTGTAAGGCAATCTTTGAGAACCTTCCATTTAAATAGTCCTACAATCTTTGAGAATCTTCAATTTAAATAGTGCTGGAATCTCTTCCAGATATATTTTTGTAATAGCATTAATTTATTTGAAGACTATATGTTCTGCATGAATTTAGAGCAGGGTGAAAGTTTCCTTCCGTCAATGTTTTTAAATTCACAATGCAAAAAATTAATTTGGGTTGAGAAATTTTTGCCCTCTCAAAATATAGTTTTCAAATAAATTAATACAATTATATATTTGGGATTCAAAAAATACATCTTTAAATGTTTAACGAAATTGTAGAATGTTCTGGACCAGGCCTGGAATTTGATGGCCACCCCTGCCTGTCATATGAATTTTGTATGGCAGTCTTGTCATTGCAACGACTTTCATTTGACATTTAAAAAAAAATATATTATAAAAAAAAATAATTGTTCAAGATGTATGTTGTGTAAACAAATAACAATAGAAATTTTAAATTTTTTAATTGTGGTCATCTACAATTTAGTTTGCAAAAATATGATGCAAACATAAATTGTTTTTTAAAAAGAAAATTATTGTTCTAAATTAGTAATATATGCAAAAAAAAACTTAAATTTACAAAATAAATTTCTAAATTCATACCCAAAAATCTAGGAATTATGGGAGAGAAATTTTCGCCCTCTCAAAATATAGTCTTCAAATAAATTAATACAATTATGCATTTGGGATTCAAAAAATATATCTTTAAATGTTTGACGAAATTGCAGAATGTTCTGGACCAGGCCTGGAATTTGATGGCCACCCCTGCCTGTCATATGAATTTTGTATGGCAGTCTTGTCATTGCAATGACTTTCATTTGACATTTAAAAATAAAAATATTATAAGAAAAAATAATTGTTCAAGATGTATGTTGTGTAAACAAATAACAATAGTAATTTTAAATTTTTTAATTGTGGTTATCTACAATTTAGTTTGCAAAAATATGATGCAAACATAAATTGTTTTTTAAAAAGAAAATTATTGTTCTAAATTAGTAATATATGCAAAAAAAACCTAAATTTACAAAATAAATTTCTAAATTCATACCCAAGAATCTAGGAACTATTATAAAAATTCATATTAAAATATTTTAGAAATTAAAAACAATTATATTGAACAAGTTTCTAAATTGATGTTTAAGACAATCTTATTAAAAATATTTATAAAAATAAATTAACTAAGTTTCTAAATTCATATAAGAAAATACATAATATTTTGAAAAAATCATATCAAAATATTATAAAATTACAAACAATTATATTCTACCATTTCAAAACATTCTAAATAAATTTATATTTTAATAATAAACATTCTAAAATGATATATATTAATATAAAAAATTATAATACTATAGAATATATATTGCCTATTATAATTTTAAGAAAAAATAACATGTCAATGTGTATATCTAATAACTTTTTTAGCTGTCATATACGATCTAAAAGTGAAAAAACAGCCACATTGACTGTCAAATTCCAGGCCTGTTCTGGACCATTTAAATCAAAGATACTCAGAGATTTACTTCTTTAAAAGTAGTTATCATGCCAGTATGTGATATAATATGCAAAGTAACTTTGAGAGGAAATGATATGAAGATCTTTATGGAAGTTTCTAAATTATTGCAGAATGTAATAAAAGATTGTCTTCCTAAACTTAGTTATTATGCAAGTATGTACTATTAATCATAATATACAAAACAATTTCCGGAAAAGATAAAGATAGCAAAGACAAATTACAACACCCGTACAACATCATCTTGGCCTTTAAAAAAGGAAAGATTTTCCTGTTATCTGTAAGATTTCAGTCGTTTTTTTATTTGTGGGAATTTCTTATGAGAAAAGATCAATTTTTAGAAATTTATGTGAAGCTTGTTGAAAATATCAATTTAAAGATAATTGTTGGAGATTAACATAATCTAATTGAAGATTAACACAATCTAATTGGGCGTAGCATAACCTGCATAGATTGCTAGACAACATTTTGCTCTCTTTTAATAATCTTGATAATCTAAAATTACACTAATTTTTTCAATAAAATCCACCTATTAGTATGATATGATAAACTACTTTAAAAAAATCAAAACTTAAAATATGTTTTTAACTTGAAATCTATTAAACAAGAAAATGGATAGCACTTACTCTTTTAACATTATTTATGTTTCTATTTGTTTGCCACTGTATACAGAAATCTCTAAATGGCATTCTTGAATAGAATTTTCCTCCTCGAACAAATCCTTTACTTTCAAGATTCAAACAGGATGTTGTGCAATTATCCACCTGCAAATAGACAATTTCATAACAAAAAAATGTAGTAAATCAAAACTTGTATCTTAAAGAAACTATAAGTAATCAATAATCAACACTTTAGCTTAACAAGGATGTCATATAGCATCATGAATACACTCGTAATAATAGAATTTCATGGCCAAACATCAGACAATCAAGCACTTTTTAATGAAAATTCTAATAGATTAGATACACATAAATTCAAACAGAGACATGATTACAAACTCTACTCCAACCTATTATTAAATATAGAGCAATATACCTTTCAACATGATAGCCACAAGCCATGGTATCGGGCAAATTCTCATCCATCCTGTGGTGGACACCAAGTAGCAACAAAATTCAACATAAAGGGACATTAGACAATGAAATTCATGCATATCCTCTGCACAGAAATAACATCATATCCACAGCTTGCACAAGATTGCAGTCTTTCCGATGATCAAAGTTTAACAACTCCAATATTGTTTCCAGTTCTACAGAGAATATCTAAATCGAACTATTTACTTTGTATTGCTTACTACGCAGACAATAACAATCTCAAGGGATGATATATCATCAATTGTGGAACAATGTTCATATAATTTTGGTATGAGATCTTATTATAGACAAAGATTTGTAATTTCTAAAGAAACCTCAAAAAAATCAGAAGTATAACTGTATAAATGATTGGCATATCCAAACCTCTACGAATAACTTTCCAACTCGTGCCAGAATGGAAGCTGCAGAATATGGCAGGGAAATCTATTGAGGAATTAATGATACAGAAACAATTTTTCCAGATGTTATAAATTTGCTGGGCCTTTGGTGGACTTGTATGCAGAGGGTTGAAGCATAACAAGACAAATTATTTGACAAAATCATCAAATAATGTACAAGAACTACTTGACAAACTATTCGACAAACATGCACTAGGTGTGTGAACTGTTTGACAAAATGCCTCATAGAAATGTTAAAACATGCACTGGGTATGTGAACCGTTTGACAAAATGCCTCAATAAAAGGAATAGCATGCACAGAGCTACCGTGAAAACTATTCACCAAGAATAACCGAGAAGAGTTATATTTATTTAACCCTAATTCATATATTTGCGACAGCCATAGATATATTTCAAGTTTTTTTAACACAATGACATTAATTGTTCCCATGGCTATACAAATTTGGTATTCATACCTTTAAACTGCAACGACTGCAACATTCCAAGGAAACTAGCTTTCTTTCACACAGATGAATCATTCAATAAACATCCATTCCAAATAAAAGCGCCAAGAATATTAAGGATAATACCGAGCTACAATTGAATCAAACCTAAATCTATATAAGAAATCTCAACGCTTCACCAGATATGCATCATTTTTCATGGCTAGGGTTTACCCCGAGATTTATACTCCCAAGCGAACCCTAACACTTATTCCCTACAATGATCGCATTTTCATACTTGCTGAAGAGAAGGCATGAACCCAAGCAAGGAACATTATTTAAAATGCCCTAGGCTTCCACCAAAGGAATGATGTGATAGCCATCCAAGGAGCCTCCTCCAGCAAAAGAATGATTGCTTCTGTAGAAGTTTGCCCTTTGTTTAATTTCTACAGAACAATTTAAGTTCTTCTATGACTCAATACATCCACTGCAACCCCATACACATTCTCCTCTGAATTATAAGATAAGTCTACCTCAAGCTCAAAAATTCGGCTCATGCACCTACGTGACAATTTTTTTTTAACTTACCTGGGTATTCTTCCATTTTCTTCCCGTTTCTAGATCGTTTTGATGATAGATTCATGTTCTCGGTTCTACCTCGTTTCCATGATATCATGTTAGTGTAATTTCATAAGTTTTATGAGAGAGGAATAGTATTTGAGCAATCAAAATTTGGTCTTTTTCAAAACAAAAAAAAAATCTCTATATTTGTAGCTAATGTGATATCACATGATTGATTATTTTTACAACATTAAAGTCATAATTATTGATGCGATGTTGTAAAAACAAATTGGACATTTAATCAACAATTATGGATATTAAATCAACAACTGCTATCTAACAATTGAAATATGTGATCCTCTCCCAATATAACATTTACATAAGAATCTTTTGTAATTCAAAATAACTATAGTATATAATATATTAAATCTTAAATTTAAATTAGTTTAATAGAATGTATGTAAAATTAATAACTTGAAAAATCTTTTCTCCAAATCAAGACTATATTTATAATGTGGACAGTAGGGCTTAGGTTTGTATTTCATTCTAACCCTAATTCTCATATTAGTCTATTGATTTTGAAATTGGTGGAGAAATATTTTTCAAATAATGAAAAGATATATAGTTAATCTTCAATGTTCAAAAGATTTACTTGAAATCTTTATCAAAATCCATCCTTCATCTTAGATTTTTCTTATGTCTATAAGACAAACAAAGAAACATTAAAACTCTCATTTTTGTAAATACTAGCATACAAATCTTTAGAAGATATAGGTAAAGTACGCCCAAAGACATTATATTTGTTCATTATTCCACTTTAAAAATATTTTATTATATTGTAATAAATATTAAATTATGTCTTCGAATGTGTAGTGTCGCAGTCAAAACACTTCGTTGGTGAAGCAACCAACAAGGTTCAAATCCCTGTTGGGCCATTGTCAAAAGTGTTTACGTGGAGCCAGAGGACGTGTTGTGCCAATGTCACGGTCATGTAAAACTATGAGTAGCAGAGAACCTTCTAAACACCAAGATAGGCCCCCAAAACTACAATCTCTAGAGAAAGACCTAGCCTTACCCCACAAAAATAGCTAAACCCTAAAACCAAAGGAATTAAATCGTAGCTAAAACAGTGCAACCGTTGCAAAATTGCTCTAGAACAAAACCCCTAACACCAACTAAGAGAAATTTACTGAAATAAACTCCATGCTTTAAAAAATAAACAGCAAAATTCAGGCTGCAATTTAACTCCTACTTCACCCTGGCAACAGAGGACCATTGACCCAGTAGTCTGACAAGTTGAAAGCCCACTTCTCCTTGTCCTCCCCAACTTTCTTTGCCTTCTCCTTACTCTGCTCAATCTCCTTCTCACACAGATATTGCTTCAATTCATCCCCCCCAATCAACACCTCCATGCAATGTGCATCACGATCCTCTGAATCACTCTATAAAATGAATGGTTGGAGTAGGCAATTGGAATCTATCTCTTGGCACGAGTTGTCACCAATAGGAAGAAAATCTACACCTAATTAAGCTTGTGTCATAATGGAAGGAATGACATACAACTAGTCCACATTCACACACCACTCTAACACCCACAACACCTCCTCCTTACCCAATTCAAGGCCCCATGCCATAACCATTGACACAATGTTAATGTTTGTATGGTATTGGTGCTCAACCTACAAGAATTCTTTCCTGATAGCATCTTCATTATCTCGAGGAAGATGTGATCCTCATATTTGAACATGTCCCTCAAACACTGTGCCCAAAAAGGCAAGTTGTTGTCTTGTCATGATGAGAGTGAAGGTCGCCTCCATTTGGCACAAGTCTAGTGTCAAAAATTGCATACCTCTTTGTAATTTGACCTACATCTTTTTTAACCACTATGGTGTCCATTCCCCTAGCACCTGAGTAGGCTCACTTCAGACCTTGCATCAGCCTTTTCCCTCTTAGGATGCTTAAGACCCCCTTTCAACAACTATCCTTCAGCTTATGTTTCTTGTTAGTCGCGTGTCTCCCTTGTCTCTTGTTGTTTTTGAGCATGATTCATTTTGACACTAGTGTGCCACACATTCATCCCGTGACATCTCAATGTTAGAATGTCAATTCCGAGCACACCTTTCCACTTATCACTTGCGTATGTCGGTGGAAACGGCTCTGAACCTTTCAAACGACTTGCCAGCCCTCTTTTCCCTCCTCTTCTCTCTTTTAAATCTATCCTCTCCCTTCATTCAAGATCTCTAGTTCCTCCATACAATCTCTCTTATTCTTTGGGCTCTTACAACTTCCTCCAACTCTCTCTCGCTTGCTACATCAATCTCTATTTTTCTTTAGCACTCTCAAGCTCTCACAGTATTCTTTTGCAACTCTCTAGGCTTTCTCAAGCCTTTTTGGTAATATCTATCTATTTATCCTATCTTTGGGCATTTTGGGATTTATCACATCCCTCTTCTATTATTTATCATTTATCCTATCTTGCATTTGACTTTTATTCTATCAATCTATCTGGTTGTCTATGGAGGTGGAAACACTAAAACAGGGATTTGACTGAGGCAAGTCCCCAAGTAACCCCAAACATTTTTCCTTTTTGGCTTGTGTGTAGGTTGCATTAGGGAAGATTCATTTGGCTGGAGGCTTCATATCGTGGACCGGTTGTGAGATTATCTTCTTCCTTTCCTTTGTGGCTTTCATTCCATTTATATAATTGTTTTACCTTCTTTTATATATATTTATCGCATTTAAATTAATCTAAAACACTTATCTATTACATTGTGCCCTTTTGTGCGAACTTTGCATTTTGTTTGTACATGGCACTAGCGCATCATGCTATTGTCCATAATCCGTGTGCGCATCCTTGTGGAGAGAGCTATCAAGGGATGTACGAAGACATACTACATCTTGAGTGGAGAGGTTGGTTAGTGAATCTTTGAGAGGTTGTTATCCGCTTGTTGAAGAGGTTCATTTTTCCCCCTCCGCAACAAGAAAACCCTCACAACACAACACCGCCATCTTCCAGCTACACAGACCATTTGTTGCATAAATAATTGCATGTCACCCGATCCATAATTACCACCATTCGTGCCACCTTAATTGTCATTCCCAAAAATAATTAAAAAATGCTTTGGCTACATATGATAGAATTGTTCCCCAAGGTCCAACTCATAGTTGTCCTCCCACACACCTGATAACTTGCTCTTGTCAAGTGATAATGCCACCTTGGATAAGTTATCAACCACCGTATTGCCATCTCTCAATATGTGAGAGAGACAAAAATTGGAAAATATTGCAAGTAAATCTCTCACAATTTTAATGTATTTATTAAGCTACCAAGTCACCAATTCTCCTTTAATCAAGGCATTGATAATAATTTGGGAGTCACCCTCAAGGTGAAGTCGGGAAATATTCAAATTTTTGGCCATCACCACCACCAACGAGGCCACTTGAGCCTCGATTGAATTGTTCGTATCATTCCTCAATCTCAAAACCCCAAACGCCACAATGCTTACAAAACAATCTCTAGCAACATAGCCTGCACCAAAGGGGTCAGGGTTTCCCTTGGACACCCTATCGAAGTTCACCTTGATCTTTCCCTACTCCGGAGCAGTCCACTCAACGATCCTACCCTTTTTATAGCTTGGATTAATCCTGACAAGCCCATTAATAGGCCATATATGATAATAATATTATGTTTTAATATATTCTTATTTTTATGTAGGACACTTTCAGTCCCCCATAATCACTAATATTAAATTGAGATAAATATGAAGTTTAACTTGATTGCATGATGGAAATAGATAGATTTGATTGATTATTAAACTCAGAGTGAGTAGTAGTTGAGAGGTAGAAGTGTAGATATAATTAGCATTAAATAACTAAAAAATATTTAATTGAGTGCATGAGAGGAGAAAATAAAATAAATTAAATTAAAAAATAATAATTAAATATTTTTTGGCTTTTCATGCATTTAAGTGTCACAAACATCAAATTAAATGCTTCTAGTTTCTATTGACAGATGTTTTTGCATCCATGTGTAAGTATAGTACACCTTCGACGTATTAATAAGTAATGTGAGGTAATTTGAAATAACACACTACTACTTCTTTGCACAAACAAGAGGTGCATTAGAGAGGTCATGATAGATTACTCTAGAAGGACATGGGTGTATTTCTTCAACAATAAATTTAAGGTCTTTAATCAACTTAGCGAGTTTAAGGCTCTATTGAAAAATAAGCCTTGTAAAAACACTTAGTTGTTGAGAAGTGACAATAAGGCGAATATTATTTATAGACTTGATAGATTTTGTAAGGACAGTAATATATAAATGCATAAAACAACTCCATTCAGCCCTAAATAGAGCAGGGTTACAAAACATATGAACATGATATTTATGGAGAGGTCTAAGAGTATGCTTAATGGGTCTAAGGCATATAAAAATTCTAGGTGGAGGTTGTTTGTACTACATGTTACTTGATCAATAGGTCTCCTACATCAACACTTATTGAGAGTACCCCTATAGAGGTTTGGACAGGAAAAAAATCCCTCACTTCACCATTTCATGTTTTTTGTTGTGAGGCATATGCTCATTTTCCTAAGGAGAATTGATCAATGTTGGATAAAAAGGTTGTTAAATATATCTGTAGACGTATAAAAATGACCATATTCCCAGATGAATATTTTATGTTCATTCCTCTATTTAGTTAAATCCAATTTAATTAAATCACCCACATTCCTCTATTTAATTAAATAAATTATTTAATTTATTTAAGTTAAATTCACTAAAACCTTTTGCATCATTTAATTGAATAAATCATTTTATCCCTTTCTCTCTAATTTTAATTAAACTTACATTTAATTAAATAGTTCACCCTAAATTGAATAAATCTAACTTACTCAAATTCCCAAATTGCAACCAAATTGAAATAAATTAATTTTATTTTAATTAAATTCTATTTTCCCCACCCACTTGCAAAATCCTACATCTCCCATTTGCATCCTAAACCCTATTCCTAATTTCTTCTAGAATCCATCTAATCCTAATCAATTAACCCAAACCCATTCATTATCCCCTTTCCCTAAATTTGAGGTCACTTCTCAAATTTGGAGTAAAGTCTTCAAAACGCATTAAAGCCTTTATCCATTCAACAAGATGCCCCCAAATTTGGAAGGACTCTTACAAATTTGTCCCCAAAGTCTTCAAACCATTAATGGTTAACTAACCCTTAGTGGCATGGTTAGAGACTTTTTGCCTAACTTAACCTCCATCTAACCCAAGGGTCTCATCAAGCATTTATTGCGTTGACCATAGTTATCCCTTTAACCTTTGCACAAGAGTTTATCCTTTGGGTAAAAGCTTTATCCAATGGATAACCTTAACCTAACCTTAACCCTTACCTCATAAGGTAACCATGAGGTCTTCTCAAGCATTTAATGCTTCCTACCTCTCCTCTCAACCAACCTCTTGTTGACAATTGTCACCATTTCATTGGTGAAGATTGGAAACATGGATTGACAACTTTCAATCTTGACCCTTGATTAACTCTTTCAATCCTGGCCATCCATTGCCCTATTTTTGCTATAAATAGAGCTCTCCTTCCTCCATTTTGAGGATCCAAGTTTCATGCATCTAATCTATAGTCATTTTATAATCTAACATTTAATCTCTCTTTGAATAGGAATCATCTTAATACGCATTTTAAGAAGCATTTCCATTATCATAGCAAAATCATGTTAGACTAGTATACCATGTTAGGATAGTATCACTACTAATCTTGTCATCTTATAATCTAGTTTATTGCATTTATAGAATCATGCATAGATAGGATGCATTCTCATGGTAAAATCAATCAAAAGCATCCTTCGTTCTTGCATTTGTCATCCCTAAACCACTTTGCGTAGTGATCTAAGAGCAAAGGCATTGGTTTGAGGGACCTTGTGAGATAGAGAACCATGGAACCAACCTTGGGAAGTTGAGTCACCCTTCATGACTCCATAGCTTGCACCAAGAAGTCATGTGGGTGTGTGAGCAAGCCTCTTTGAGCTTCACTTTTCACATTTTGAGTTTCATTGAATTGCTTTTCCCACATACATTTCTGGCGCCCACCATGGGGCACTACCCCATTAATCAAATCGGTTTTAAAAAATAAACACTTTTGCAGGTACGCGGGAAACAGGATTCAGTGCGTGGGGAACATCCCTTAGCGCATCTGGATAACATACTAGCGCATCCCATACACTATTTAGCGTGTGGGGTTTATACTCTAGCATGTAAATTCCCTAGCTTAGCGCATCATATTTACTAATCTTTTCCTATAGGTCTCGGCGTGGAGGAAAAATAGAGCAATGCATCCGAAAAACAACTTAGTGCATCAGGTTTGTCTGAGAGTGCATCACAATCATCCTGTAGAGCGTACAATTTGTTCTGTAGCGCATCATAAAGGGAAAATAAAAATAAAATTGTAACCGAACTTAAGTTTAGACTTGTAGAAGTCCACCAAATCCCAGATTTTCTAACTATTTGATTGATATTTTGCAAGATTTTGATGGTTTCTTGCAGGTGGAGCATAGTTTTATTAGAAGAATTACAAGCATTTTAAATCTTTACTAACTTAGTTAAGTTAGTTAAAATTTAGAGTCTTTTTAATTCTTGTTGGATAAAATTGAACACACCTTATTTTGGGCTATAAAAGGAACCACAAAAAAAACAATCTTGTTCTAGGAGAGAAAATTTTCAATTTGGGTTCTAAAAGGAACAAAACAATCTTTTATTTTTGCAAGCAAGGGCTAAAAAGAATCTCACCATCCTTTGGTGCATAAAATGATCAATTTTACATTTTGCAAGGAAAAATAACCACACTTTAAATTTTTGTTCACAATCAAAGAGGGAAGGTCTTCCCCTTTGGATTGATTTCTTTTGTTGACCAAACATCGAAGTTTTGCTTTGTTGACCCGGTTCTTTTTCTAGATTAGAAAATCATTTCTTTGAAGGAAATAAAAGAAACACCATGTTTTCGTGGAGCAACATCTCCATATAGATCTTACAAAATCATTGACTTGAAAGGTAAAAAGAACCTTGCTTGCCTTGTCTCGAAAGTAGAAGGTATATGCTCTCCCCTTAATTGGGTGATAAAAAAGCCAGACTACTCTTACGCTTTCAATCATACAACATTTAAATCCTTTAGTAGGTCTGCCTTCTCGAGGGGTTGAAAAACTCTTAAAGCCATTTTTGGCCGGTGTGAAGGGAATGATCTAAGTGGGAAATGACTTTGATGCCAAGTGTTCCAACCCACTATAATTAAATGTGGAAAGTAACGAAAGTCCTTTTCAATGGTTGCACACAACGATTAGCCTTCCCCCAGTATCCTTGAGATATGTAAAGCCTTTGTTCCAAAGGTTGGGAAGCCTCCTAAGGGAGTTTATCACTGACGGCCGAACATGAAGCTTGATTATAAACCTTAGCATAAAAACTTTGAGCCGAGTCAATAACCAGACATTTGTAATATCATAGTGCAAGGGTGGAGAAGAATCTGCCCCCAAGATCGCTCACCATATATCTCCCAAGATAACTACTCAATTGTGAAACAATTCACTTTGAGTTAATTTCTGGCAAAAGGCAAAAAAACGGGCATCTTCTAGGGGGTGACACGGCTGTTTGAGCTGACGGAGTATCGAGATTAGTGGGCTATGGTATTACTTATGACCCTTGAATAAAGAGTCTTTTTGAAGTGTATTCTTTGTATCCAAACCTGTTGAAAAATTGGGGAATTGAACACATCCTCGCATAATATACACTTGTTGTTTAGATTAGACAAAATGGTTGTCTCTTTGGTGTCGTGCTTTCATGGGTTACTTCAAAAAATCATCTATCAACATTAAAAACTCAAGGCAAAACTCCAAAAATGCAGAAAACAATCAAGTCAGGGCAGTTTTAGCACGTAAGAGCAACATCTTAGCATGTGGCAATCATACTTTAGCGCATCGAACCTTTTCCTTAGCATGTAAAGTATTAATAGTAACGCTTCACCAAACTTTAAAATCAACAGTAAATAGTTAACACGTTTTGAAAATAGCTTAGCACGTAGAAGCATCAACTTAGCGCGTGACAGTCAACCTTTAGGGCGTAGAGTATAAAGCGTAGCACGTCAGCGACCCATATTAGCGCATGATCTATTGAAAACCAAAGAAAACAAATTTAACCAGTAAAACCAGTTAGCGCATAGCAGGGGGCAGCATAGCGCGTGGAGTATTTTCGCTAGCGCGTTAAGGACATTCTGTAGCACATAGTGTCTCTGTTTTAGCGCGTGGTCAAAACTAGAAAAACAGGGGACAAAACAGAGGTCAAATAGGAAAATTTTGAAAACATTTTCGAAAACCTCCTTTCATCAGCCTGAACTTCATCAAAACATAATACCAAAAACAGAGTATCCAAAACTATTTCTAAAGCAAGTTTCTAATCAAACAAAAGTTGTCCAAACATCTAAAACTGGTCACACGATAAACATATCTATCCTATCAAAATCAAGAAACATCATCACAAGTGGCAAATAGGTCCTTTTTATCTCACGGATTTTATCCCAAAAACACACTTGTTTTAAAACTCCAAGTTGTCAGATCGAGTTTCCATATCGGGAAAGCTCTATTCCATATCATTTGACGCACTTTGTCGTGAGGGGGCATCTAAAACTTAACTTTGATAAAGTAAAACTTAAGTTTCCAAAACAAGATAAACTGAATCCAAAACAAACTCAAAGGAAACCATTGATCACTTGTGCATGACTAATCCTCATATTCCGAGAAGAAAGAATATTTATCGTAACACTAAGTTGAAGAAACAACAACCAAGTTCTTCGAAATTTGCCAAAAGAAATAATTTTTTATACATCAATCACCAACTCTTCAAATATCATTGAACATTCCTTTGTCATGTATGACTCTATATTTAGAAGAAATCAAACGAATTTGACAAGGAACCTTTCAAGACTAGAGCATTCTGTCAAAAATCCGCCTTCAATCAAATAATCAATCGTGGGGGAAAGATCAATCTGGCATTCTTTCCCGATGAGTGCATCACTTACAACATACCTCGATTTGAACCACCAAACCCTGAGCAACATATCAAAGAGGAATTTATCCCCTTTATCACAAAAAGTTTCTACTAAATTCCTATTGTCACTCGCTCTCAGCAAAACAAACAAAGCGACACACCACCAGAATCAAGCATGAATCGAAGGTTATCTAATCCTTTTGAAGGTTCGCATCTAGAGGATATCGAAATTTCTAAAGAACTTCTTCAAGAATGTCAAGAAAGTGCTTCATTTCAAAAACTTGTGGAAAGACTCATGGAAAATGACAAAGAAAAATATTTGCTCATGCTCACAAGCAAAGGAGTTAAACTTCTGGAGGACTTAGACATAGACATTTTTAGAACTGGCTCTCGACGTTACGAATATCAAGAATGACAAAGAGAAGAAGAAGCACATGACCCTGAGCAAAATATCCCAGAACAAAACATCCCAGAGCAAAACATCCCCAAGCACAACATACTGTTCCATACACCATTTCAACCTAGGATTAATGCAAGGGAAGAATGCTTTCCTCAGCAAAATAATGCACCTTTGATTGCTCTTACTCAACAAATGCAAATGTTACAAAGACAAATGCAAGACATGCAACAAGGGACAACATTACGGTATTCATTAAATGAAATTTGTCCTTATCCTTTTGATTGAAGATTGAACATGGTGCCTTTTCCTCCAAACTCAAACGTTCCCAAATTTAACAAGTATGATGGGAAAAGTGATCCCCGTGATCATGTTCGAGAATTCTGCACAATGAGTCTTGAATTTTCTCATTATGACACCTATTTGATGAGGTTATTCCCAAGAAGCTTGGGAGGAAAAACAATGGAATGGTTATCCAAAATCACACCTCCTATCTGATCATTTGAGGAACTAGTCAACAAATTCATAACTCAATATTCCTATAATATTCAACATGCTATCACCATGCTAGACATCTATAACACGAAACAGAAAAACAATGAAACATTCATGATGTTCCTTCAATGTTGGCGGCATATGGTTTCATGACATCCTCGAGATATCCCTGAAAAGGAGAAAATGTAAATTTTCATCGACAACTTAAATGGTGAGATGAGTTACAGGCTCAAACTCCAATGCATACTATCTTTCGCTTAATTGATTGAGAACGACATTCAAGTAGAAGAAGCATGTGTCAAGAAAGGAACACTAAAATTCTTCAAAGAAGGAACAAGTTCATCCAATTACAACAACCAAAACAACAACAACAACAACTTGGACAAATCCAGATTCTGGACCAGAAACAAAAACAATGGAAATGAAGGAGGCAATGAATCAAATGATCCAAAGTCCAAGCAGCCTGTGCTCGCATTATCAGGAAATCCTCAAGCTATAAAGAATCCCAAAGGTGCTAACCTAGACACTAATGCTTACACATCAAATACCAATCAAGGTCAATCCAACACCAACAACACCAACAATGCTCAAAACAATCAAACAAATCAAGGGCCTAATAACAATTCATGAGGTAACACCAACAATTTCCAAAAACGTGTCTACACACCATTGGGACAATCACTGGAGTCAGCATTTAGGGAACTCCTAGCAAACAAAATTATCTCTTTACTAGCAATCAGCAACTTTGAACCACAAATCAAACCACCTTGGTGGAATGACTCACACTTTTGTGATTTTCATCGCAACAAAGGTCATCAAACAAATGATTTCATGAGACTGAAAAACATTGTCCAGGACATGATTGATAGAGGTGATTTAATGGTGGATGGTCTCAAGACAAATGATGACCATGGAGCCTTTAAGAATCCTCTTCCAAACTACAACAAAGATGGAGCTTCAACCTCAAACGATACACGTGGGGCTCGTATCAATCACATCTACAATAACACTATCAATCATTTATCAGCTGTAGACAATCAAGTAAACTTCATCACAATCCGAGATCCACTTGATCATGAATCTGTCAACGTAACAACCAGAGCTCAAAAATATGTCTTGAAGGGACATACGTCAACAACAAACACCATACCCAAAGTTCAATATGATCTGGTCAGCCAACTGCGCAAAACTCCTGCTCAAATATCTATTCTAGAGTTGCTAAAACTTTCGCCAAAACACAAAGACATATTGGAACAAGCGTTATTAGAAACAAATGTACCTCAAGATCTGGATGTTGACAAATTCGAAGCCATGGTCGCTCATATGATAGGGCCTCACAATCTCACTTTTTCTGAGCATGATAATATCTCATTGAGTCATCCACATAATACTCCTCTCCATATTGAAGTCATAGTCTATAAACACCGAGTAAAACAAGTATTAATAGATGGAGGAGTTGGACTTAATATTTGTACCTTAAAACTTATCCGTGCATTAGGCTTTTCTGAAGAGTTTATTGATCCACGCAAGAAGATCACCATAAAGGCATATGATGATGAAGAAAGATCATCTAAAGGAACCGTGATGTTACCAATTCAAGTTGGACCGATACAAAAGGATACTATGTGTCAGGTCTTAGACATAGACCTCACATACAATATCTTATTAGGTCGACCCTGGATACATGAAATGCAAGCAATGCCTTCTACATATCACCAGTGTGGCAAATTTCCCTATAATGGCCAAGAGGTTTCTATATTTGTTGATCACAATCCATTTCAACATTGTAACGCAATGGGGGCAGCCCAGGACAGTTTGGTTCCACATAATAGAGAGAAACAAAATTCCTCAGCACCAAATATTCAACAAGAAAAGTCTAAATCATTACCTAGAGATTTCAAGAAGAAAATGAAAATTAAAGAACAAGGCATGGGAGAATACTCTTTGGAACCCATGTGTTTGGCTAACTTACCGACATCACCTAGATCTCATGGATTACCTACTGAATCAACACATCAAGCAACTCAGCCCATCACCAAGTTTGATGGTACCTTCATCCAACTCGGCACTCTAGCACATGAATCAGAGGAAAAGGACATCCTTAGCTAGTTATACAAGGATGAAGAAGAAGATAACAGAGCAGCTGCTATGGAAGTAGTTATACCAACACACCTATATGGAAAGGGATACTTAATCATGCAACAAATGGGATATGATGGCAAAGGACCTATTGGAAAGCATAAAGAAGGCGTCACAGAACCAATAGATCTTCATTCACAGTTCAGTAGAGACAAAATAGGATTGGGCTTTGAACTCAATCTACTATCAAGAAGGATACCACACAAATATCAAAAACCTCAGTGGAAAGCAAAGAAGAAGTACAAAGAAGAATCCTGGCAAGAAGCACTATTTGAGTCAGCAGAGACAATCTATAAGGAACGTGAACATCAAGAAAGGAAGCAACATCAAGGGGAGCCCATCATTCATAAGAAGACAACATCTATAGAAGTAGATCATATTGAAGAACCAATATCCAACAAAGCAGAATCATCTCCTGATAACATCATTCCTCCCCAAGGAGGGACAGTGCATGAACAAATACAAAAGGTAGAAGTAGGATCTGACATAGAATTAGAGAAAACTATTAGACTTGTATCCATCATCAAAGACCTATTCTCACCATACAACATACCAGTTCACAACACATATAGAATCTGGGATGATACCTTTGAGACTGATTCCAATGAATATGAATGGGGTAGCTGTTCTAATATTACTGAAGATATTGCTGAAAATAGCAGTCATACACCCATTTCTCAAGAAGCACATGACACAAAATATAGATCACTTGAATTTGGTCCACAAAATATCTATGATGCCAAGGAAAATGAGCAGCATCATCATGAACAAGTCTATACGGAAAATGATAGCATCAAAGACCTCGACGAAATCCTTGACTTCTTTAATACCCAAACCAATCATGATGAAATCTCTATCCTGACACTCACAGTAGCAGAATTTGATCCACCAAATGATTCCTTACCACTTGTCTTTCCTGACCTCATAGACTAGGACGAACCTAAAATACATGATATACCAATTTTCCCAAATGATGAATCCATTATCTATTACTTATGTACCATTAATTCAGGAGCAAACTCTATCAACAAACAAAGTAACGATGCCTACAATCCAGGGAGTGCCAAGTCTCTCAGTCATAAAAGTGAACCAAATAAAGGATTTATTGCTAAAAACCAGTCAATGGCAACAATGGATCACAAAAAAGTAAAAATAAAGGATGCATCTGAGGGTGAAAACCTTTTTAAGGTACCTAAATATGGGAGACTTGACACTCTTCCTAAACATTATCATGAGCGATCACCCATATTGATTGAGCCCACTCAATCAATCAATATTGGTACTACAAAAGTAGCCAAAAACATACATCTGGCAGAATCTCTAACAGAGGAAGAAAGATCATAATCTATAAAAAAATTTAAAGAAAAGCAAATCAACTTTGCTTGGTCATATGCTGATATGCCCAGGATTGATCCACAATTAATCATGCATCACTTGTCCATTACTCTAGGGGCTAAGCCAGTTAAGCAAAAACTACGAAAGATAAATCCAAATATGGCACTCATGGTCAAAGTTGAACTAAAGAAACTGCTAGATGTCAGATTCATTCAACCTATCGACTATGCTGAATGGATTTCCAACATCGTGTCAGTATCAAAACCAGATGGTAGTATCAGAATATGCACTGATTTTAGAGATGTCAACAAAGCCTGTCCAAAGGACGACTTTCCTTTGCCCAGTATTGACATAATTGTAGACCTCACAATAGGGCATGCAATGCTATCCCTAATGGATGGTTTTTCAGGCTATAATCAAATCAAGTTTGCCCCAGAAGATCAAGATAGAACAACGTTTACCTGTCCTTGGGGAACGTACTATTGGAATGTTATGCCCTTTGGCTTGAAGAATGTAGGCGCAACTTATCAACAAGCAATGACGACATTCTTTCATGACATGATGCACACTTTCATGGAAGACTATGTGGATGATTTACTAGCTAACTCCTTCACCAGAGTAGAACACCTAAGCATCTTAGAAAAGATTTTTGATCGATTGGAGAAATTCCAAGTCAGGCTCAACCCTAAGAAGTGTGTCTTTGGGGTTACATCCGACAAGTTACTAGGCTACATAGTTTCAGCTAAGGGTATTGAAGTCGATCCAGCAAAGGTACAAGCCATTATGGAGATGCCACCACCAAAGAATATCAATCAGCTTAGATCTCTACAAGGACGACTCCAATCAATCAGGCGATTCATCGTTCAACTAGTAGATAAAAGTCCCCATTTAATCATTTGCTACATAAGAATGTAACGTTCAGATGGGAAACCAAATGTGCAGAATCTTTCTATCAAATCAAACAGTACCTAATAAACCCACTAGTTCTAGTACCACCAATAGCAGGAAAGCCACTCCTTCTATACATTTCAACAACAAATATATCAATGGGGGCACTGTTAGCACAAGAAGATCAACAAGGAAAGGAATGGGCTATATACTACATCAGTAGGACATTGAATGGATATGAACATACATTCATTGAGAAGGCTTGTCTAACAGTAGTATTCACATCTCAAAAATTCTGACATTATATGCTAGCACACACAATTAAGCTAGTTACAAAAATTGATCCTCTCAAATATCTACTCAGCAAGGCAGCTCTTATAGGCAGATTGGCTAAATGGGTCATGATTCTCAGTGAATTTGATATTCACTACACAGAACGAAGAGCTATCAAAGGACAAGCAATTGTAGATCAGTTGGCTGAAGCACCACTACCTAGAAAATAAACTATGGAGATCGAATTTCCGGACAGGGATGTCCTGGCTATTTGTACCAAACAATGGACCCTATATTTTGATGGATCCTACACGCAACATGGCTCGGGTGCTGGCATTTTGTTGATCACTCCTGAAGGACACACTATACCAAGATCATATAGGCTTATGTTCCCATGCACAAATAATGTGGTTGAATATGAGGCATTGGTTATAGGCATCAAAATGGCCATAGAATGGAAAATCACAGAGTTAAAGGTGTACAGAGACTCACAACTAGTCGTTAATCAAATCAACAATGACTATCAGACAAAGGACGACAAGCTGCTACCCTACAAGCGAAAGGTGGATGACTTGAAGCAATATTTTGTACACAACACCTTTGAACAAATACCAAGGTTGAACAACAAAGCAACCGATGCAATGGCTACTATCGCTTAATTACTGCAAATTCCAAAGCAACAGAGTCATTACGAGTTTCTGGTAGAGCAACTGTTCTCCCCAGCCTATGACCACTTTGAATCCCATGTTATCTATGCCTTGATTGGTTCAGATTCTTCGCTATATGGACTGATATACAACTATCTGAAGAACAACATCCTATCCATTGACCTATCCCGAAACCAAAAACGTAACTTTATCCGGCAAGCCGCCCGTTATACCCTTACTGCTGATACTTTGTACCGTCGAGGTCTAGATGGTACTCTTCTTCGTTGCCTTGATCGTAATGAATCTGATTTCACTTTACACAAGCTTCACGAAGGTATCTGTGACACACATTCAAGTGGTAATACTCTTGCTAAAAAGCTCCTGAGAATGGGATATTATTGGCCTATAATGGAAAAAGATTCTTATCACTTTGCAAAGAAATGTCCTAAATGTCAGATCCATGGCAATCTTATACATGCACCAGCACAAGAACTGCAACCATTCACAACATCCTGGCCCTTTTTTCAGTGGGGACTAGACTTGGTCAGCAAAATTCACCCTTCCTCTTCAAATGGACACAAGTTCATTATAACTGCAACAAAATACTTTACCAAATGGATTGAAGCAGTCCCCATGACCACAGTGACAGGGAAACAAATTGCCTCTTTTATCCTTAATTATCTGATCTACAGATATGGTATTCCGAGTTCCATCATCACAAATAATGGACGACCTTTCAAAAACCAAGATGTACAAGAACTATGTGAAAAATCCAAAATCCAACATTGTTTTTCTACACCTTACTACCCATAGGGGAATGGTCAAGCAAAAGCATTCAATAAAACAATATTGAAACTCCTAAAGAAAATAGTGAATGATGCAAGCAAAGATTGGCAGGTACAACTCAATCCAGCACTTTGGGCATACAGAACTAGCATCCGCACACCTACAGGAGCTACACCATATTCCTTGGTATATGGATCCAAAGCTATTTTACCCCTGGAGGTAGAAATTCCATCTCTCAGAGTCTCTCTGAAAGGATTAATTCTGGATGAAGAGTATCGAGTTAACCGACTGCAAGAACTTGAACTGCTAGATGAAAGACACCAACATGCCTACACTCATCTCAAAGCTTATTAGCAACGCATGTACAAAAGCTACAACCACAAGGTCATTCCTCGAATTTTTAAAGTTGGTGACCTAGTACTTAAGGAAAATCCTAAAAATCAGCAAGATCGGGAAAAGAAAGGGAAATTTGAACCTAATTGGTTAGGTCCCTATGTCATCATATCAACCCATGGATCAGGCGCTTATCAGCTAACAACATCCATCTGAAGAAATACTACACTTAAGGAGTCTAATGCACGGAAAAGTCAAAAAATAAAAAAAACATAAAAAAAAATCAAGAAAAAGCAAATAAAAGGGTACAATAAAAGCAACTGGTGAAAACCTGGCAACAGGCGCTATTGTGAGAGGACAACTCCTCTATCTATATTCATATCATTATACCCAGAGTAAAGCACTATCGGCCATAGCCCAACATTTTTATCACAAAATCCATTCAGGACATACTTAGCGTAGTCACTATCCTGGTTTATCCATATATTCCTTCACCATATCTCACCATGGCTTGGTAATCACTGTACATATCCACATCAAGAGGTACACTTAGCTAGGGGCAATATTCGTCAAAAATTGCAGCATGTTCAAGCCATCAAAACTAGAAGCAAACTGAGAACATCATATCTAGCAACCAAAGCTCACACCAATCACAAGGCCAAACATTGATCGCTTAACTAGAATCACAAGAATTGATGGATGATTTTCTGAAGTATCAAATGTTGCATCTTGCATAAAGTTTTGACTATTTTGCACTTGAACTTTTTGAATTATTGGATACTCTCAATTTTCTCCACAAAGCTTCAAAGCTAGAGAACATCGAGAAACTCCAATATTTTCTTAGTTTTCTGTCTGTGAGGTGATCATTTGTACTATGTAAAACCTTATCTCGAGATGTGATTCACATCACTGAAGACATGATTCCACTTTATGCATACAAATGGTTTAATCTTGTCTGTTTATACGCAAGCTGCACTCAGGTCATCCTGGTTCAATTATACCTTGACGCTTGTGCTATCTTGCAAAATCAAAAATCATGTAAATTTTTCTCAAGTCATTATGGTTCAATTATACCATTATGCTTGTATAAATTTTCAACATATCCCAAAACAAATCAATGATCAATGATGATACATATATCAAAAGCAAAATGTGGCTATAGCAGGATGACAAATGCAGAATGAAGATGCTCAAAAATAATTAATTGCATATCATTTTACAATTAGTTGCATATCATTTTACAATTAGTTGCATATCATTTTTACAATTAGTAGCATATAATATCATACATCTCATTTTCAAGATACATCTCACAACATATCATATCATACATCTCATTTTCAAGATACATCTCATAAACATCATGCATTATTACATCATATTTATCGCATTACATACATCTATCTAAGCATTGCATCATCATAGAATAAACAAAAGCATATAGAACGCATCATCCATAACACATCACATAAAGATCAAAGAAAATGGTGTCATATATATATATATATATATATATATATATATATATATATATATATATATATATCTCGACAAATGATCAATATACAAAATATGTCATGTCTATGCCAAGTACAATACAAAAATCAAAATACAAAGGAGACAACGTCTCTCAGGTATGACTATCTCCTGAAGGCGATGGTCTTGCTGCAGATGTCCCAACAGCTGGATCTCCAGGTGGATCTTGTCTATGAGGCCTTGTCACACCTATGCTCTCTGTCCTCGACCCAGTCTCTCGGGATCGACTAGATCTTGACTGAGTGAAACTCTGCACCCGATGCTCCTTGGGCACCGCATCCTCGTAATGTCTCCTTTAATACTCTACCTCCTTGGCCCTCAAGGCCAGCTCTCTCAAGGTGTCTCTCATCGAGCCCCCTACTGTCGCTCTCTCCAAAACCTCGGCTCGGCCCAACCGCTCCAAAGCAGTATCCCACTCTATGGTCAACTGTGTAATCTGACGCTGCTACATTAGCATCTGTGCCTACAAATGCTGCACTGACAATTGCAGCGATCTAATCTATGCATCCTCCACATGTGTAGGAATCTGCATCTGCAAGGGTACCTATGAAGGGGTACCCCCTATCCCCCTACCTGTCCGCGGTGCTAGTGGAGGTAACACATCTGACCTCCTCCTCTAGGTCGGTCGTTGCACATCCTCATACCCTCCCACCATCGCTATCACCTCCCCAACCTACTCCTCTCCTCCAGCTTTGATCGCCAAACCTCCTCTCCCCCTATCCACTGCCACCCGCCGCACAACTCTCTCTCCACCCCTATCTCCTCTCCTCCCCAACTCCAATCTCCCTCTAACTCCTTGCCAACCTTGGCCACCTCCTCCACCATCTCCGCCATCACCTCCTCCACCATCTCTACCTCCTCCTCATCATCAAACGCAGGAATAATCTCAGCTGGATCCGATATCCTAGCCACTGCACATGCTGCGAAGAGTGCTACAAACTCCTCAATCATCCCTACATCCATGATCTCAGGGGCATAATCCCAAATCTGGCCGGCTAAGTGAAAGAACTCCTCCACTGCCGTCGTGCTATCAATCATAGGCCCCCAATCTGGGATGTCTTGTCTCTGTTGAGCATAAAAGCATGCTCCCTGTGGTATCCCCTGCTGTCGACCATACTGTCGCAGCACCCGGCCATACAAAAACCTCTCTATCACAAAGGGTGTCCACCCTATCAGATACCTGGAACTGAAAACCTGAGGCATCTCCATCCCATCCTCGGCCCATACCTCACAACCTGTATACGATCGCCAGATGACCATATCAATATCATCCAGCACTCTCCTCCAATGCTCTAGTTTGCCCAGCTTACGCTGGACAACTATCCCTCTATATCCATATGCGTACGCACCTCCAATAGGCCTGTCTCTATCTGCCAGTGGCCTAGCTGCGGGGATATGCTCCCACGCCCATACCTGTAGCAGTGTCACTCCAGCTGATAAATTGTTGTATCCCAAGTCCACTACCTCGTGCAAATCCCTGTATAAATGAGCCAGCATTGCTGACCCCCATGCAAACTGACGACCCTGCATCACCATGTCCTCCAGTACCAATCCCAATCCCACTGACTGTCCCTTCGACCTCTTGTCGGGACATAGAAACCTGCTAAGATTGATGGTAGAGGAATGTAATCCAAATCCAAAAACTCCTGCCAAGGGATCTCATACCCGCAAATAGTGTCATCCTGAAAGATCCAACGAAGAGTCTCAGTCCCACCCTCCTCCATCTGCTCATAGGGTAGCAGTGCACCTACTATAGGAATCCGTAGAATCTGGTAGCAATCCTCAAGCGTCACTGTCATCTCGCCTGTAGCCAAATGAAAGGTGTTTATATCGCTATGCCACCTCTCTGCCAATGCTGTCAACAAACCCCAGTTTACGATAAACCAAGGCATCTCTAACAAAGAGGTCAAACCACATCTATCAATAATATCTCTGTCTTCCTGTATCAATCATGGTATCAATGACCACAGTCTCAGAAATTGCTCACGCGACTGTACTACACCAAGATGCTCCTGTCAAAAACAATGCAAGTCTAATATTAGTTCCCTCATCAACACATGGATATCAAAATCACAATCATATCAAAAACTTGCAAACTTTGAACACATCTAATTCAAGTTTCACATCATATCAATCCATCAAATCATATCAACTTGTAATACAACTCAAGTTTCACAAATCATATCAACTTGTAACATAACTCAAGTTCCATATCAACTTGTAACACAACTCAAGCTCCACAATTCATATCAAACACATTCATATCCAAAACTTGAAAACTTTGAACAAATTTACATCAAGTTCCACATCATATCAAAATCACATCCAATCTATATCAACTTGAAATATCGCAAATCAAATCAAGTTGTCTTAGAACTCATATTGGACACACTTATCACATCAATGATAGCAGACACAAAGACTAGCAAAAATAACATTTATCTCGGCATAATTGGATTCAAACTACTCATTTTCTTCATTCACAAATCCCACTTTACCAACAAATTTTCTATATGCGCTAAAACATCTTCTCTATGCGCTAAACTGCTTCTCATGCGCTAACATGTTTTCTCCATGCGCTCTCCAATTTACCCTATGACCTAGCCGAACCCTATGCGCTACACTTTTCTTTGCATGCGTCCTCTAAACTACCCTATGCGCTAAAAACCCCTATGCCCTATTCTATCCTCTCCAGGTGCTATGATCCTAAACCTATGCGCTAGGTCACACCTATGCGCTATCTTGACCCACCCATGCGACCCCCTATAAGCCCTATGCGCTACTTATTTTACACTCTGCGCTACCCTATACACCCGGTGCACTAACCTAATCTGACGCGCTACCCTAACCTACCTATGCGCTAGCTTAATAATTTTGGACACTACCCTATTTGCTAAAACCTACGTGCTACAAAATTTTTCGTATGCACTACCCTTTCGACCCGACACGCTAAAATGTAAAATCCACAAGAAAATTTTAAAAAATTACCAAAAATGACAAAATGAAAAATCCAAAAAGGGTCAAAAAGGTCGACTTACCAGTGGTCCATATGCAGCAGGCCTCCGATACCTCCTAACGCGTTCGAATCGATGAGAATAATACATAATCGACATGTTGACTTCACTCCAAATGTTACTATCTCCAAAGTCAACAACCACAAATGAGATAAAAGAAATTACCTTTTCCCTTTTATAGGGTAAATCCAAATTAGGGTTCCATATAGGAACGCGAAAATCACTCGTGATCTCTCATACAAACCTATCCAACATCATTATCAAGAGATGAATCAATTTATCACATTCAACATAGACCAAAATTTAAAATGCTATTATCCAAATCAAATAAAATTTTCAAAATTTTTGATTCATCTCCTGAGGGGGCATTATCAACATCGTTTTATCAAATCTGGGGCATCAATTATCAAAACTGGGGCATGACATATCTCAAAACGACATAAAAATTGATCATAACTAAATCAGGACGACACATCATTTTCTTTGAATCAACATGTGCACACATGTCACTTCAAAGAGGGGCAAAATGTAGACGTATAAAAATGACCATATTCCCAAATGAATATTTTATGTTCATTCCTCTATTTAGTTAAATCCAATGTAATTAAATCACCCAAATTCCTCTATTTAATTAAATAAATTATTCAATTTATTTAAGTTAAATTCACTAAAACCCTTTGCATCATTTAATTGAATAAATCATTTTATCCCTTTCTCTGTACTTTTAATTAAATTTACATTTAATTAAATAGTTCACCCCAAATTGCAACCAAATTGAAATAAATTAATTTTATTTTAATTAAATTCTATTTTCCCCACCCACTTGCAAAATCCTACATCTCCCACTTGCATCCTAAACCTTATTCCTAATTTCTTCTAGAATCCATCTAATCCTAATCAATTAACCCAAACCCATTCATTATCCCCTTTCCCTAAATTTGAGGAGGTCACTTCTCAAATTTGGAGTAAAGTCTTCAAAATGCATTAAAGCCTTTATCCATTCAACAAGATGCCCCCAAATTTGGAAGGACTCTTACAAATTTGTCCCCAAAGTCTTCAAACCTTTAATGGTTAACTAACCCTTAGTGGCATGGTTAGAGACTTTTTGCCTAACTTAACCTCCATCTAACCCAAGGGTCTCATCAAGCATTTATAGCTTTGACCATAGTTATCCCTTTAATCTTTGCATAAGAGTTTATCCTTTGGGTAAAAGCTTTATCCAATGGATAACCTTAACCTAACCTTAACCCTTACCTCATAAGGTAACCATGAGGTCTTCTCAAGCATTTGATGCTTCCTACCTCTCCTCTCAACCAACCTCTTGTTGATAATTGTCACCATTTCATTGGTGAAGATTGGAAACATGGATTGACAACTTTCAATCTTGACCCTTGATTAACTCTTTCAATCCTGACCATACATTGCCCTATTTTTGCTATAAATAGAGCTCTCCTTCCTCCATTTTGAGGATCCAAGTTTCATGCATCTAATCTATAGTCATTTTAATCTAGCATTTAATCTCTCTTTGAATAGGAATCATCTTAATACACATTTTAAGAAGCATTTCCATTATCATAGCAAATTCATGTTAGACTAGTATACCATGTTAGGATAGTATCACTACTAATCTTGTCATCTTATAATCTATTTTATTGCATTTATAGAATCATGCATAGATAGGATGAATTCTCATGGTAAAATCAATCAAAAGCATCCCTCGTTCTTGCATTTGTCATCCCTAAACCACTTTGCTCAGTGATCTGAGAGCAAAGGCATTGGTTTGAGGGACCTTGTGAGATAGAGAACCATGGAACCAACCTTGGGAAGTTGAGTCATCCTTCATGACTCCATAGCTTGCACCAAGAAGTCCTCTGGGTGTGTGAGCAAGCCTCTTTGAGCTCCACTTTTCATATTTTGAGTTTCATTGACCCGCTTTTCTCGCATACAATATCTTCATTGGTTTTGGTGTAAATGTGAAAGGGTGCAAGCTTTTGGATGTTATGGCTATGAAAGTTTTGTACAATCAAAATGTTATCTTCAATGCAATTAAATCTTATTTTGTTGTTGAGTAGTGAAAGCATGATGGAGAAGTTAGTTGTGTAGTTATAACCAAAGACCAAGGATTACACTAGATAATGAACTAGAGGTTCATGAGGGACTTGATGAGGAGAGATAAAGAGTCCAAAAGAAGTAGAACCTCCACCTTATCTTGTGAAAAGGTCCACTTCATATAGGAGGCAATTTATAGATATAACCCATATGATTTCATATGTATAATTTTTAACTTTATTGACAATCATGTTAGCTCTGATGCCAATTGTTAATAAGATGAGAGGTGGGGGGGGTGAATCATACAAACTTAATCTTCAATATATTCAACAGATTCAACCTCGGTAGCTTTAACAACTATATGTAACCAAAACTGTAAAACATGCAAACTTAAGAACACATAATCATAACAACACTCATAACACCAGATTTAACGTGGAAACCCAAATAGGGAAAAACCACTGTGGGATTTCGGACCCACTAAGAAATATACTCTTCTAGAGTATGCTCGGTTAAAAGCAAATCTTGTTAAAGATTACAAACACATTGCTAGATGTGACCCGGTTAAGGGATTTCCCTCAGATCTATTAGGATCTTCACCTTGTTAAAGGGTTTCAAACACTCAATCAGAATGTCACCTTGCTAGAGGATTTACAAATAAGACTGTTAAGTCCACTTGGTTAAGAGATTTTCTGTCACTTACAAATAAATAACAGTAATGAGTATGTCTGCAACTTTGCATCTAAAATGCTAAATCATCTTCTTATTTGCTCAATACAATCTAGTCATAGGACTTATCTTGTCCCTCTGCTGGGCTCCTTGCTCTGTTATTCAAACAGGTCTTCAAGCTTCTATGCTTGGTAATCACTATGTAGCATCCCTGTGCTTACACTTGCCCACATACATTGTTTATCAACAGTTCCTTATTTATAAACAATTTTCTAACCACTTAATCTCTTTGATAACATTTCCTATGATCAATCATAGCCATCAGATTTTCAATCTTGACCAGGTTCAATGTATCCTTCGATCTGAAAATGTTTTACCTCACCTTGGAACTTGCATACATTTCTTGGAACTTGTGCTAGGGTATTGCGGTTTAATCTGAGCTGTAGATCTTCCTGCCGATCTTCCATTTCCATAGATCCTTACCAAACTTCATACATGTTGTATCAATCATTTAATCATAACCATCTCATTAGCTTCCATCATTTAATAACGCAAGTATTCATCCAATGCATTCTTTTATTACTCAGTTGCAACTCGGTAAATACTAAACTTCACTCGGTAGACATTTCGCCTTCATTAACCGATAGCGATAACCTTAGGGTTTACCGACTAGGTTCCTTAGGGTTTACCGACTAGGTTCCTTGCTCGGTAACATAGTATAGTATTAACCTTACAAACAATAGCATATGTAGGATATCAGAACAATCTAAACAACATGATCTCATCATTGTCTAACTCGGTAATAGTTGCCCATTGAATAACTTATTCCTCCCCTTATTCATCACATTCTTTCTGTGTCTTTTACCGACATCTTAATTCTCTTCGAAACATACTTCTTAAGATATGGCAACATTATACTAAATCAGAAAATCAATTTCTTGACATCAATGACAAAATAATATTGTGAAGACAGTAAACATCCTTAATCAGTTATATCCATAATTATCAACAACCTTCTCAATATCCTGATTGAAATGCCAACAAATCACTGATGAACCTAGAATAGTTGAAGAAGCAATAAAAATAGATAATTGTGAATCTTAGAAATTAGCAAAGGATGATGGGATGGTTGCATTAAATAAGAATGATATACAAGGCGATTTTAATTTCTTAAAAGATGAAAATCTATTGGTTGCAAATTTGTGTTCAAAAAGAATTTCATCTTAAATGACAATATTGAGAAGTACAATACACAATTGATTTCATCAAAGGTTATTATTAGATTGAGGGAAGATGTTTTGTTGAGATTTTCTCCCTTATTACAATGTTTTTTTATATATACATTAAACAAAGTAATTATAGATTACAAAATTGAAGCTACAAAGGTAGTTGAAGAGCATAGTTGAATCACCAATAGTCTAGCCACACGAGTAACAAGAAAAAGGCAATGATTACATAAGATGTATAACATCCTTACAAGGATTGAGCTTACTCTTAGACTAAAACTTCATAATTTTTTCTTTAAACTATTGTAGTTGTTGCTTAACCTTGACATTATTCTTGCATAATGTTTGGATTTGCAAGAAAAGATAGGCCGCCTAAAGAAATATATTAGAGTAAAGCCTTAGAGTACCAGTTACATGATAATAATTGTTAAAAAACATAGTAGCACATCTATTTTTTCATAAAAAATTTAAAACCACTTGCCAAATAGAATAAAAAATAACATCATTTTGCATGCCGAAACCAAGAATAACCTCCTTCCAATTCAAATCATGATTAAAAATTGCACAGAGAAGTCTTTAAACACAACAAACCATTGCTTTTTAACCTACAAGAAATCCCAAAATATATGTTTAAACTTTCATTACCATTGCAAAAAGGACGTTTAGTTGGTTAGACCATAATAGATTTCAAACTATCTTCCATAGGTAGCTTGTAATGTAGTATTTTCCACACCAACACTTGAGTATCAAAGTCATCTTTAGATTTCCATGTTTGAACACTCATTTTGATCTAAAATCTAGAGCTAAATCGACATTTCTACTTATGATTGAAATAAGGTGTAGGATGCCAACTAGGAAGTAAATGGATATAAAAAAAATTAAGATGAAAGTGGTTGAAGTGAATAGAGGACAACCATATCCAATCTTTAAAGAAATAATAATCTCTTGAAGTACAAAGCTTCACAGTCAACTCAAGAGGCACTAATGACTGAACAAAAATAAAATATTGTTTACACTTGTTGTTCAACCCATGATAGTTTTTTATATTATTCCATGAAGCCCAATCAAATGTATCAAAATCTCAAATATCTTTAAATTGTCTTATCCCTTTTTTTAATAATCAATATGCATACCTTGGGAAGTTAATATCCAATGACTAGTTATGATAATTAATAAGCCTATTCCACCAAATTGAAGCTGAAGAAAAATTGAAACCATGTTGTAAAGAAGACATATTCCACTTCAAACATTTACAAACTATTTTCCATGCATTCCATATGGATTAAAAACGAAATTAAGCGTTGATTTTAAAGAAAGGAGCCATAAGCAATTAATCTAACCAATTGATATCTTGCCACTTTTTCTTTATTGCAGCTTCTATGATTCATTGATGAACTAAAAAAATTATAATTCTTCTCCACTAGTAGCTCTAATTATCCATTTAGCAGCAAGATAAGTCCCTTGTGTTTTGGGATCTATACTTCCCCAAGGCCACCTTTATGTATTGGCTAAGTACAATGAGTCTATGAAGAAGCAATGAACCCAAGACTTCCATCCCACTTGGACACAAAAATTTATGAATTGCTTTATTCAACTCTTCATAACCTTGCTTGGATGGTATCCAACAAGATGAGTAATACATGTGAGTTGCAATAATAATCTTATGGCAACTTGAATTATACCAACTAAGGACAAGAATTTGTTACCAAAGTTAAATTGCTTATTTTTTTGCTTATTTTTAAGTCTATTTGGAAACCAAGGCCACATTTCAGAAAGAGTAACTCCCAAGCCAAAGGGAATGTTTAGATATCTAGTTATTTCTCCATGTTGGATTTGCCTCCATTCATTTGGTATACAATGTGGAATGGGACCAAGTTGAGTCATTAGATATTCAATTTTGTTGTGAGCTAAACGTGAACCATAAATTGCAAAATACAAGTTTAAATTATTTAAAGTATTGTTTAATTCCTCTTCAAAGATATGCAAGAGCAACATACTATCATCAATGAAGTGAGAATTAATTACCACCTTATTTTGAAGAATATAAATTCCTTCGATCAACTTCATATGATTGACTTTTTGGAGAAGATAACCTAAGACGTCAGCTATAAGAACATATAAAGAGGGGGGTAAGGAACATTCCTACCTTACAGAACATTGTAGCTCAAAAGAATTTGACATAGTCCTATTGATAATAAGGTGTGCATTAACATATTTGAACAACATTTGAACATGTTTTTAAATTTTAGGTCCAAAACCCTGCCATTGCAACATTTTAAGAATGAAACTCCAATAGATTCTATCATATGCCTTGTAAAAATATAACTTGACAACCAAGGCATCTTGGCCTAACTTTTTAGCCCATTCCAAAGTTTCCCAAACCAACATAAGATTGTCTAGTATATATCGTCTTTTTAGAAAACCTATTTGCTCAACTCTCACAATCACTTGGACAGTGGGTTTAATTCTAATAGCTAAGGCCTTTGCAATGATTTTATATGATGTATTTAATAAGGTAATTGGTCACCAACCAACAATAGCATTCTTATTCTTCCCTTTAGGAATAAGTTTAATAAGGCCTTTATTGATATTAGGACCCAATGACCCATTTTGAAAGGCTTTTAAATAAAAAGTATAGAAATCATCCTTAATAAGATTTCACATAACTTGATAGAATTTAGCTAGAAGATCGTCAGATCTTGAGCTTTTATATGGTTTCTAGAAAAAAGAGCATGCTCAATTTCCTCCAAGGAGAGAATACGGTCCAAGAATTTTCTATAGCCTGGATCAATCACGTTAGGGATGCAATCCTATATACTTTCTTCCAAGGCCCGTTGAATATCCGACCAATTGTTTTCCTCTTTGAATAAATGTTCATAAAAATTCTATAATAAACTAGTAATTTCAACATTATTAGTATGAAATTCACTTTCATCCCTTATGGCATCAATTCTATCTCTTTTGTGTTTATAATTGAGATAATTAAATAAAATTTTAGAACCCTTATTCCCTTCATTGATTTGTTGAATTATGCCTCTTATTTTAGCACCTTTTCCTTTATAGCGATCTATTTTACATAGTTGGGCTTCAGTAGCAACAATGTGATTTTATATTTTTTCATTATGTGGATCATTGTTCAATTTTTTCTAGCTTGGTTGAGCTTCCCTTGGAGGGATTTCTCTCTATGTTTATGTCTCCAAGCTATTATTCTTCTAAAGAAATGAATTAATTCAACAAATTGAGATATTGCAACATTCCACCAAGCAATACAAGATTCCCCTTCAAGAGGTTTAGGGATTGAGTTCCAAATTCCCACAAGTGTTGAAACACATTCAAAATTTATTAAATGAGAAATATTAAGTTTTGAGGGAAGAAAAGAGGAAAGATCCACATTTGGAGAGAAATAGAAGAAACAAATGATTGAAAAATGGTCTGATAAGGTAGTTGCATAATCCACTTACACATAATAAATAGAGGAAAACTTGTGCAACTAGATAATGTGAGATAAATAGAAATGATCCTATATGCTCATTTTCCTATCATTGCCTAGTCTACAATTAGACCAAGTAAACCAATTATTAGCATTATTAGAATTTTTTTTATGGATTGTATCAGAGACACCAAAAAAATTTTGATAGTAAATCCATTTTTCAAATTCTTCTTGGCAAAGTTTAAAGTAGCTAAACCAGCTACGATCCTAATGATGCTTCGCCATATTAGAATCATTGTCTAACACCCAATCAACATTAGGAAGACTTTTAGACATCCAATCCCAAAGGAAAACTTTTTCTTTTGAATTGTTAGTTGCATATATAGAGTAGAATCCCAAGGACTATCCATTGATAAAGGAAATGGCCCAAGCACAACTGCTTGTTGGTTTCTCTCCCTCATTAATGATGTATTTGGAAGTCCAAGGAGACAATCCAAGAATAGCTCCTCCCCTATACTCTCTATGGAAGGTATGAATGAAAAGAGCATCTTTTCAAGGGCTAAAAAGTGTAACATCAAAGTGTTCATTATTGATTTTGACTTCTTGTAAAAATAGCACATCTGGTTTCCATTTCTTTAGTGTGTCTTTGACTTTAAATTTTTGATGCGGGTGGGATAACCCTCTCACATTCCAAGATAAAGTCTTACAATTCATGATGAGATGACTAGAGGGTTATCATCTTCTTGTGATAAGATGCCAAATAGATTAGAAATGGCAACCCCTTGTTCTTTTCTTTTTCCCTTCAAAGTTGTTGGTGGAGACCTAGACCTTTGTATAGGATTAGGTGAAGGAGAAATGGATCTACTATGGGATTTCAATAGTCTAGGAGAATGGACATGAGATGGATCACTAGGTGTAGAATGTGAAATGGAGAAGGAAGAAGATGGTTCTTTTCTTTTGAAAATAGTCCTCCATTCATTAGTCACAATAATATCTTTATATGATGCATTGTCCACTAGGGAGGATTTTAGAGGAGAAGAAGGACCCAAATATAGAACAATAGCATTAGTTTGGGGGGAGGAGAAGAGGGGTTTTTAATGTATGGCTTTCATTGCAATATGGGATGATTGAAAAGATTGGCTGGGGTTGATGACGAAGGAGATATTTTTCATGATAGGGCAATCTTTGATCAAATGTCCATCTTGTCAACAACAAAAAATAGGCATTTGGCTTGTTCAGATACACTAATGGTTGATCTAATTTCAATCCTAGGGAAAACAAACTTATACTCTTTGGCAATTATTTGTTCAAGACAATTTCTATGCAGGCCCTTAGATGAACCCTCAAACTAGCAAATTTATCAAAACTTTGTTTGCATCGAATGACCTTACTGAGTTGAGCTACAATATCTTTCTAGATTAATGCGGTCAAGTTTGTACCCAGAGTGTTCTTCAGTTTTTTTGTGAGCCAAACGTGAACCATATGGGATAGTGAGAATAAGAAGGGCCATCTAGGTGAAAGTCAAAGGTCTAGGCAGGCGAATAACAAACTTGACCACATTAATCCATGTACCATATTGAAGAATAGTCTCAACATAATTAAACATGCAAGATACATATCCTTTTCCCTATCCTCTAATTGATCCATCCTTTATTTTCCCAATTTTGTTTGGTCCATTTATAAAACTCCAAATCAGTAATGGATCCCTCTTAATAAAAATAAAATAATAGTATTTTATTTTATTTTCAACAATACATTCAACAACTTCATCAGGTAACTAGAATTCTAGAGTTTTACCTTGCTCCTCTTTTTCTTCTTGATTCATTTCTTTTTCTCCATCATGAACAGGGGTTTCCTCTACTATGACTGTCTGGTTAATCTATTGTTCTTCTAACATTGGCATATCCTTCATTAAACTCACCTCTTTGTTGGATTTTGATGTCCAAGGGTATTTTTTTCCATTCTCTCTTCTAATTTCATCTTCAACTCTTTCTTTCTTGGTGGCTCACACTTTGTTCTTTTTTCTTACCTACCCTCTATGGTGCAGGAGCGCTCAAGACAAGATTGGCCACCATGAGGCCATAACGAAGATTTATGAGATATTGTCTATGATGTTAAAATGACCATTTGATATTGTAATCATGGCTAATAATTCCATTTGAAGTCATATTGTTCATGTATTGAGTCATTTTGTAATAAGTTGTCAAAAGTTGTCATGTGGGCAAAATGATGTCAAAATGAGTAATGTAATGGGGTTCAATGGGTAGAATAGGAGTTTAATAAGTATTTTGAGTTTCATAAGGTCTCATATGACCATATTTATGTAATAAGTTGATTAAGTTGATTCATGTAACAAGAAAGATCGGAACTTGTCAATTGACAACTAAAAGTGTCAAGTTGACAACAAATTAGGGATGTAATGCCTAAAAGGTGGTTGTATGGGTGGTTAAGAGTTGGTTGTCGGTTATCACGAGAGTAAATGTATTTAAAAATTGGGTTTTATGCAAAAATCATGAGAGAGACACATATTGAAATGTAAGAGTGACAAATTGATAATAAAATCTCACGGTTTCCTGCAAAAGTTTGTTAAATCTGCTTTTATTTGTGACTGAGGTTTCTCTTTCTTTCTTTGTTATGGATTGATCACAGGAATATCAAGATAGATTAGGGTTAATACATTCATTTGGTTCTATTATTGAAGGTTTTACGCTCAAATTTGATCCATTTATACTGGTTGTCCTAAATATTGTTGTAGGTGACAATTTTGAAGGGTTTTGAGAGTCAAAAATGTGAAATTGACTCATCCTACTTTATGTAACTTCTTTAACTTGTAGGATGATTCTAAAATGTATACTATAAGTGTTTTTGTTGTTGAGAATGCAGGGAAGATCATGAACATGTAAGGAGAGTACTTTATGGGTGGAGAGTCACAAGTTGACTTAGTGAGTAACCGGTGCCATGTATTAGTCTGAAGGATTTCATTTAATAAAGGTAATATTTTATGGTGGATTATGTGTATGTAGGTTGGATAGAAGGTTTTGGATCCTTTGGTTGGGTCTATAAGTGATCGGAAGTGAGAGATTAGGAAAGCCCTAGGTTTGGGTTCCTAAAAGTGAGGGTTTTGTTTTTGAATAGGTAAATGGGCATGGCACCACCTAAAAACCTGAAAATATTTTGTTTTGAAACATTTCCTAAGACATTTTTTGGGTGTGAAGGTCTGGAGTTGTGATCCAAAGGGTGTTCCTTTGTAAAAGTGGGCTAATTTGGCCTAATCCTAGTAGGACAAGGTATTGAAACTGGGTATTGGTCCAAAATAACCATATCTGAAATTTAAGTATGTTGTGAAACTTGCAAATGAGTATCTAGAAGCGTGTTTTTTTTCCAAGTGGTTTGGGAAAGTTTCGAGTTAATATGCAAATACCAGTTTGAAGGGATAGTAGGAATAAACCGATTAAGTGTTGTTATGGTGTATTAGGGATTGAATCGGTCATCTTGGGTATGTGGAATCTTGTGTCAGGGTGTCATAGGTGTGTTGAACCTGTGAGTCATGTTTGGTTAATCCATTGAAGTTGAAAACCCCATTTGAGTGATTTGGTGAAGGTTTGTGAGTGCAAGGTGTGAAGGGTTGGGGAACCTAGTATTGGTTGGCTGAAGTGTATTTGTGCCAAGTCATTTGAGTGAGATTAAGAAGTTGACACAAGGATCTATATCATATTGGTATCAGAGCAAGGGATTAGGTCCTTTCAGGTTGTTGTTGGTTGAGGAGAAGAATAGAAAAGATGGAAGTGTTAAGAAAACATTTGCAAGCAGAGGAGGAAAGGAAAAAGAGAATGAGGCAAAGGAAACTTGATAAAGAGATAACAACATTGAAGCAAGAAGTGAGAAGTTGAAACTTGGAATTCCAAGAGATGAACAAAGGACTTGAGGCTTTAGAAAGCTTTTGAAGATGCAGAAGAAGACTTCATGGATGAATATGTTAAGGAAGAAGTAAGTTGTCCATTGGAAGGGCAAGAGAGCAAATAGAAGGAGTTAGCTTGTGAGGAAGATGATGAACCTAAGGACAAAGAGGTTCTAAGAGTTGAGAAAGAGATGGAAGACAAAGATGTTGGTGATAACAACAAGGTTTCAAGTCTTGGAGGGCTTGAGTGTGGTGAGATTGTAATTGGGACTATGGTATGTCCTTTGAAAGGTGTAGTGCAGCAAGGTACTCTTATGATAAGAAGTTATGAGGCTAATGATGTAGCCATGAAGATAGATGATGAGTTGTTATGCCAAGAGGAATGACATGCAAAGGATGAGATGGTCTCAAGGAAAGAGACTAAGGATGAAGAAATGTCTTTGGGTGATGAAATTGATTGGGTTGTAGGTGTATGCAACAGTATTAGTGATGTTGAGCATGATGGAGTTGCTGATGGATGGAAAAGGATAGTAGGTGGTACTCCTTTTGCCAAGTGGAGGCAAACCAACAATGAAGATAAAGGAGGTAGAGCAGTTCTAAGTGCGTAAAGGACAAGCAAGGGCATGGTTTCAGAAGGAGGACACATACAAACCAAAAGTCAAGATGAATTTTTTGTTTTGTTTCTCTAATGTTTGTTTTGAAGGTGTTTCCAAGGAACTTGGAAACTTTTCAACCCGGGGAGTATGGTGGAGGAGCACCCAAGACAAGATTGGCCACCATGAGGCCATAATGAAGACTTATGAGATATTAAGTCTATGATGTTAAAATGACCATTTGATATTGTAATCATGGCTAATAATGCCATTTGAAGTCATATTGTTCATGTATTGAGTCATTTTGTAATAAGTTGTCAAAAATTATCATGTGGGCAAAATGATGTCAAAATGAGTAATGTAATGGGGTTCAATGGGTAGAATAGGAGTTTAATAAGTATTTTAAGTTTAATAAGGTCTCATATGACCATATTGATGTAATAGGTTGATTAAGTTGAGTCATGTAACAAGAAAGATCTGAACTTGTCAATTGACAACTAAAAGTGTCAAGTTGACAACAAATTAGGGATGTAACGAATAAAAGGTGGATGTATGTAGGTTAAGAGTTGGTTGTCGGTTATCATGAAAAAAAAAATATTTAAAAAATATTTTAAATGCCAAAAGCATGAGAGAGACACAGATTGAAATGTAAGAGTGACAAATTGATAATAAAATCTCACGGTTTCCTGCAAAAGCTTGTTAAATCTGCTTTTATTTGTGACTGAGGTTTCTCTTTCTTTCTTCGCTATGGATTGATCACAAGAATATCAAGATGGAGTAGGGTTAATACATTCATTTGGTGTTGTTATTGAATTTTATACACTCAAATTTGATCCATTTATACTTACTGTCCTAAATACAGATGTAGGTGACAGTTTTGAAGGGTTTTGAGAGTCAAAAATGTGAAATTGACTCATCCTACTTGATGTAACTTTTTTAACTTGTAGGATGAGTCTAAGATGTGTACTATAAGTGTTTTTTCTATTGAGAATGCAGGGAAGATCATGAACATGTAAGGAGAGTGCCTTATGGGTGGAGAGTCACAAGTTAACTTAGTGAGTAACCCGTGTCATGTATTAATCTGAAGGATTTCATTTAATAAGGGTAATATTTTATGGTGGATTATGTGTATGAAATTTGTATAGAAGGTTTTGTATCCTTTGGTTGGGTCTATAAGTGACTGGAAGTGAGAGATTAGGAAAGCCCTAGGTTTGGGTTCCTAAAAGTGAGGGTTTTGTTTTTGAATAGGTAAATGGGTATGGCACTGCCTAAAACCCTAAAAATATTTTGTTTTGAAACATTTCCTAAGACTTTTTTATAGTGTGAAGGTTTGGAGTTGTGATCCAAAGGGTGTTCTTTTGGAAAAGTGGGCTAATTTGGCCTAATCCTAGTAGGATAGGGTATTGAAATTGGGTATTGGTCCAAAAAACCATATCTGAAATTTAAGTATGTTGTGAAACTTGCAAATGGTTATTTGGAAGCGTGTTTTTTTTTTCCAAGTGGTTTGGGAAAGTTTTGAGTTAATATGCAAATACTGGTTTGAAGGGATAGTAGGAATAAACCGATTAAGTGATGTTTTGATGTATTGGGGACTGAACTGGTCAACTTGGGTATGTGTAATCTTGTGTTAGGGTGTCATAGGTGTGTTGAACTCTTGAGTCATGTTCGGTTAAGCCATTGAAGTTGAAAACCCCATTTGAGTGATTTGGTGAAGGTTTGTGAGTGCAAGGTGTGAAGGGTTGGGGAACCTAGTATTGGTTGGCTGAAGTGTATTTGTGCCAAGTCATTTGAGTGAGATAAAGAAGTTGACACAAGGCTCCGTAGCACTCTACCTCCAAGTCTCGAGAGAAAAGAAGAGAATACATGCAAAAATCTAGGCTACCACACCAAGTATTCAACGTTATGGGACAAATCCATAAAAACCCACCAAATAAGACCTCAAACCCTACAAAAATCCATTGAAATTGACTATTGCAAGGAAGAATCACATTGTTATTGCTCATTGTAAGGTTTCATAGTGTGCAACATTTCTAGAAAGCTCCCCTATTACAATATTGGCATCTAATATAATGTTATTATTTTGTGTTGTGCTTTTGATCTTAATATTGAGAAAATATATGTGAAGAATTTTTTTTCATAGTGCTACTTGGAGGAGGAGATCTAAATGTCACAACTAAAGCAATACATTATGAAGGGTAAAAAAATTGTTTTGTTAGTTGAACAAATCCCTCTAGTTTAAAATAGTCTCTAGAATGTGGTTAAAAAAACTAATATATTTTGGAGTTGAGATTTATTAGGTCTAATTCAAATCATTGTGTTTATTATAAAAGAGTTCTTATAATTTTATCATTACCACTTTGCATGTCAATGATATGTTCTTATTTGTGTAAGGAAGATAAGTAGCGAAACAATTTCATACACTAACCTTGAGAGGAGGACAATGTAAAACTTTTACAGATCTTTTCAATAGTTATAGAAATAAACATAAATAGCATGCATACCACAACACAATAATTTACATGGGAAAAACTCTTTCAAAATAAAAAAACCCATACTCCAAAAGCTGCCCAATTTATTATTAAGAAATCAACAACAAATTGCAATATACTTGTAGAGAAAGCTTCTTACAAGCTTCTTACATTTGTATCACCAACTAAGATCTAAAGAAAACTCAACAATTATCAAACTCTGATAACACATCACACTACATAGTTGTAATTTAATGCCCTGGTAATATAGGTTTTCCCTCTAGGGAAAACAAAGTGCTGAAAATATCCACCAAATTAGATCTATGACCTAATGATAAGCAATCAAGATTTATAATGATAAATTATAAGTGAAATTTTGTTTCAAGGGCGCTACCCTAGAAAATCTCCATCGGTTACAAGACTGGGGCCAGTAAGGGTGAATCCCTTGCAACCCCAAAGTTAGGGGCATTTCCCCCAAACCTTGTCCCTCATGTATCAACAATACCCCTTTTATTATTGCAAGGTTGAGATACCATTTTCCTAACAATTTGGTAATGGTAAGAAAATGATTAGGGAATTATAAGGTTACCTTTCTTTGTAGTTTTAAAAAGGGCTTTCTAAGTTCATCTTAAGGATGGACATTAGGTAGCACAATAATAACAAAAAAACTTTGGATTGGTTAGAGCAAATATGTTGAGTCCATTTTGTAGCATTTTAGTATGGTTGGCATAAAATCAATAATCTCATGTGTCTATAGGAACAAAGGTTTTAGTTGAGAAGCATCATTTGATACCCATAAAGATGAGGAATATGAATTTGATGTCCTACTTATGTATCCTATAGTCTATAGTCTACACTAGACTAGAAATTCCTTAAGTAGTTGGAGCCTTAAGCTCTTACATGAAGAATCCTAGATAGGAACAATGAGTTGTAATGAAGAGGTTCTTCAAGTATTTGTAGCCTAGTACTTCTAAGTAAGTTCCATAGGTTATCATAATAAAACGACAAATGACTGTCACTTAAGTGGATATTTATGGATATGTATATTTTGATTTGGCAAGGGATGTTGATATTAGTGGATCCATTTATGGATATTGTTTAGCATATTCACTAGTTCAATAAATGAGATGTCCAAGTGATAGGTTGTGGTCAAGTACATGGTAGCTACTCATTCCTATAATAAGGCCATTTATATTTTGAGACTATGTTTGGATGTGGGGTTGAGTCAAAGAGTAGTTATATTTCACTATGATAGTTAAAATGTTATTTATTTGGCTTAGAATTTAATCGTCCTTGGATAAATGAAGCATATTTATGTCTAGTTCCATTTTTTTGAAACATGCTGGAGGATGGAAAGTTGATGCTAAAAAAATTTGACACATTGAAGAATATTGCAGATGCACTAATGAAGTTTGTTAGTGTGTAGAGAAGTTCAAGTGGAGTTGTGAGAATACGGGCCTCTCAAATCATAGTAATTAGTTGACAATGTTGGTGTTTCCCCTTTTGCTTCTTGCAAGGCATACATCAAGTGGGAAAATATTAGGAAGGGTGTTATAAACATTGCATCCTAATGATTGTATTCATTTATTATTTGTTAATTATTTGTGAGCTCTCATTTATGTTGGTGTTTCCCTTCTTGCTTCTTGCAAGGCATACAACAAGTGGAAAAAGACAAGGAAGGGTGTTATAAACATTGCATCCTAACAATTGTATTCATTTATTATCTATTAATTATTTGTGAGCTCTCATTGAAATGGGTGTCCCACATGGATTTGGTCATTATTTCCATGTCTATGATTTGTAATGACATCCATAGATGTGTGTGAGAGAATTTCTTGTTATATAAAATGTAAAAGAGTATCTATGACAATTTAAGTGGCATAAAAGAATCTATGATGTGTATAAGAGCATGCAAGAGACGAGATGCATTATTGAATTATAATGCATCATAAAGCATATTTGAATGAGTTTGAATATGCAAAAATGGGGTGCTCATTTTGGGGTAGAGGCTATGAAAAATTATGTGATGACAAGGTTCCATGAATCTACTAAATATAGCCTATTGACCAACTCAAGAAGAATGGTAGTATAATATTGGGCCAAAAAATGGTGCCACTCTTAGGTCATAGTATCGACACATGGTTTTGGTAGTTGTGAGATTTTGCCAAGATCAAGGGCATAGTGAAAAGCATAAAAAAGAGACAATAGAATGACAAGAACAAACTATATTCTCATCAATATGCAAATGATCAACTGGATTCACCAATACAATGAATATAGGCCTGCTTATATAGGCAAGGCCATATGGATATGTGAGCACACAAACATGACATGTGGCTCAATAAGAAACAAGGGTAGGTAGGAAATACTAGGGGTAGGTAGGAGAAACAATATAATATTCCACAAGAGGTGGATGACCCACTGAATGTGGAGTGTAAGAACAAAATAAGACCACAAAAGGTGGAATTTCTCCTACAAGCTCTATCCCTATGTGCAAACTTCCCTAAGTGTCTCAAATCCAAACTACAAAGAGATGCATTATCCTAAGTTAACTTAAGTAAAGTGTAATAATATCCATAATGAATATTTATTTACACCAACACCCCCCCTTAAGTGCAACTTAGGGGAATGAAGACTCAAGTCAACAATGCAAGATGGGTCCCGATTGCTAGGCCATGATAGGTACCCATGTACAATATGCAAATGCAAGCAAAACTATGCAATGCAATCTCTCACAAATGGAGAAAGGGAGAAAACCCAATGGGAAAAAACTCCTCCCCAAAAGAGAGATGAATGTACAAAAGACTCTCAAAGAAGAAGGACAAAACCTCAAAGAGGAAAAAGTTCCCCCCATAAGAGAGAAAGGAGAACTCAGCTGACCCCCCTAATGACACATCCCGCACCCCCAAGAGAGCTCGCAACTGCTGGAACTTACTCTCGGTGAAAGGTTTGGTGAATATGTTAGCAACCTGCTCCGCTATAGGACAATACTACAAATCAATTTCTTGCTCTTGAATCAGCTCTTGGATATAGTGCATATGAATTTCGATGTGTTTAGTCCGCTGGTGCTAGACTGACTTCTTCGAGATTGCAATAGCACTCTGATTGTCGCAATGTAGAACTGTCGGTCGGGGAGTGGTGAACCCAAACTCTGTGAGAATCTATTGAAGCCAAATGGTCTCAGTCGTTGCGTTAACAACTCCTCGATACTCAACCTCAGTGAAAGAGAGAGCAATAGCATGCTGCTTCTTACTCTGCCAACAAATGGGGCCCGAACCAAGGTGGAAACTATAAGTTGAAGTAGACTTACGATCATCAAGATCACCAACCCAATCAGAGTTTGTGTAACCAACCAAGCGAAGTCTCGTGTATGCTGCATAGTGAATCCCATAATGATGTGTACCTTGGATGTAATGAAGGATGTGTTTGGCAGCTTTCCAATGAAGCTCATGTGGTTCCTGCATGAAGAAAGAAACCATGCCAACCACAAATGAAATATCAGGGCGTGTATGAGTCAAGTAGATGAGACTACCCACAAGCTAACGATACAATATGGCATCAACTAGTGGAGAAGAACACTGAGCCTCAAGCTTGACTCCTAAAAGAAAGGGAGTCAGTGTAGGCTTACAATCAGCCATATGAAAGTGTGCAAGTAGATCAAGAGCATACTTGGGTTGCAATAGTGTAATCCCAGAAGCTTACTGTGAAATCTCCATCCCGAGAAAGTAGTGCAAAAGACCCAAGTCAGTCATAGCAAATCTGTCATGCAAAGCATATTTGACCCTGCTAATGATGGATGTGGTGCTCCCTATAATGATCAAATCATCAACATAGAGCACAAGTATCAAGTGAGAGTCATCCTGTCACAAAATGTAGACATTCAGATCGAAATGACACCTCGTGAACCCTACTGGGAGAAGAAAGGAATCCATCTTGGCGTACCAAGCCCTGGGGGCCTGCTTAAGGCCATAGGGAGATTTCCTTAGTCTGCAAACCAAGGAAGTATCCTAGATGAAACCTTGTGGCTGATCCATATAAATATCCTCATCAAGATCACCATGAAGAAAAGCACTCTTCACATCCATCTGATGTACAACCCAACCATGAGTTGCAGCAATAGAAAGTGTTAAGCAAATGGAGTTCATCTTCGCTACAAGTGCAAAGGTCTCAGTATAGTCAACACCTGCAACCTGAGAGAAATCTTTCGCAACAAGACGAGCCTTATACTTATCCACACTACCATCCACTGCAAACTTGGTCTAATAGATCCACTTACATCGAACCATCTTTCTCCCCTTAGGGAGACAGACTAAATCCCATGTGTTGTTCCTCATCAAGGAACTATACTCTTCCTCCATAGCTTGGTACCCACTTAGGAACCCCTGATGCTTTCCGAAATGTCTGTGGATCGGAAGCGGTAGCAATGAATGCATGTGGAAGATCCTGATGCTATTATTGAGTTCTCCATGTATCTGAAGGATCCCTAACAAGAGAACTTGCTGACTCAAGTGTCTGTTGAGCCCAACGAGGTCTAGGTGGAGGTGGAGAATGAGGCTCCTCAACTGCAAGTGGACCCTGCAGAGGTGTAACCCTGTGAGTTGGAGTTGAAGGAGTCTCATCATCTGAATCACTAGCATCACTATCCATAATGGAGGAAGGTGGAGGTAGAGAGGCTAATCTAGGAGAGCTTTCCTCAAAGTGAACACTCCTCTCAATAAACACCTCATGTGTCTCAGGATCCATCAATCTATATGCCTTAACACCCTCAAGATATCCAACAAATATGCAAGGCCTACTCTGTGGTTCCAATACCTTGCATTTCTACAGAGGTATGCGAGCCCATGTTGGACACCCAAAGACTTTGAAATATCTGGCAATCGATTTCCTACCAGCCCAATCCTCAAAAGGAGTAATACCTTGCAAGGCTTTGTGAGGAACCCGATTCTGGATGTGTGTGGCACAACTGATAGCCTCTGCCCAAAAGGCGGGATCAAGAGAACGTTCATGTATCATACAACTAGCCATTTCTTTGAGAGTTCTATTCTTGCATTCTGCAACTTCATTTTGCTATGGAGTGTATGCAATAGAATGCTGAACATCAATCCCCTCAAATGTACAAAAGTCCTCAAGTCTCTTGTTCACATATTCCCTTCCATTATCTGTACAAAGAATCTTGACCACTTTCCCGGATTGCTTCTCCACATGAGTCTTGAAGTCCTAAAATCCATCAAATAATTCACTCTTATGAATGAGAATGTAGACCCAAGTGAAGCGGGAGTAGTCATCAATAAAAGTGAGGACATAGCAGGCCTTGCTAAATGAAGGTGCTAGAAATGGACCTGCTACATCCCTATGAACAAGTTGAATAACTTCCAAAGCTCTCCAATCTTTCCCCTTATCAAACTTCTCCTTGGGATGCTTGCCCATGGAACAACTTGAACATACACCCTCTGAAAAACTGATTCGAGGTAGACCTCTAACCATGTCTTTAGTACTGAGCTCCTGAAGATAGCAGTAGTTGAGGTGACCAAACCGCTCATGCCATAGCTTACTTTCAGAATTTGAATGAGTAAGAAAGGCCCTAGAAGGTGAACTTGGCACAAAGTGGGAGAATTAATAAAGCCTTGAGTTGTCATTGACTTGTCCCACTACTACTAAGGCATCATCATCAAGTTCCTTTACCACAACTGAATCAGGTGTAAACTCAACCTTTTTCCCATTCCCATAGTTAGTGATTTGGTAGATAGAGAGAAGGTTGGTAGACAAGTTAGGAACATAGAGAACATTCTCAAATGTTCCATCATCCATGTCAACTGAACCTTTCCCTTCAACCTCTACTTGTGTATCATCACCTATGTAAATGTGAGGTAGCTTAGATGGATCCAATGAAGAAAACTGCTCCTTTGTAGAACCCATATGATATGAGGCACCCGAGTCAAGTATCAACTGCTGTGAAGAACAAATGCTTGCCCTTTTCCCTTAGAATGTGAGGAAGAGGAAGGAGATGAATCCTTCTTTGTGTAGGCAGATGACAAGTTGATGTTGTTTTTCTTAAGAAGATTTGTCAACTCATCAACTTGTTTGGTGTGGCATTGATGCTCATCATGACCACACTTCTTGCAATATGCACAAGCTGGTTTATCCTTCTTAGGTGGTGTCCCCTTCTTGGAAGAGGATGAAAAATCACCTTGTGATAGAGAGGATGATTGTCTTTTTTCCTATTGTAGCTTTGACATAGAGTGCTTCTTCTTCTTGTTGGAATCTTTACCTTGACCTCCTTGATTCCCTTGATTAGCCACCAAAGCCTTGGACTTTGAAGACTCGAGAAGCCCCATGTTCAACAACTTAGATTGTTCCAATATCAACATTTTTGTGAAAGCATCAAATGAAGGCATAACATAGGAACTCCCCACTATCGAACAATGAGTTTGGAAGCTAGATACAAATGCTGCATATTCTGGTGCAAGCTTGTCCAACAAGTTGAATATCAACTAAGCATCCTTTTTGTCAATTCCACAATCCTTAAGCTTTGCTCTTAGCTCATTTGCTTTGGTGAAATAATCTTGGATTATATATAAACTCTTGGGATCCAAGTTGGTGAGCTCATTGTCAATCTTATAGCCTCTGATTTCATCAACTTGATCATACAATGTCTGAAACATATCCCAAGCATCTTTGATTGTAGTACACTTTTCAATATGAAAGATGAGATCATCTGATACATATTTGTGCAAAGTTCCAAGAGCCATGCAATTCTTAGTGAGCCATTATAACTAAGAATTAGGATCAACCTTAGGATTAGGTGGTGCTGCTATTGTTCCATCTATGTAATGCGTGATACCTTTTTCCATTAATTTGCTCCATACTTTAATTTTCCATGATGCATAATTATGCAGAGTTAAAGGTGGAAATTTATGAGGACTCATTGCAACAAAAATGAAAGAGCACAAGGAAAGAGAGGCACAATCACACAAGACACCCCCCCAAATTCACTCAATCAAAGAACCCCCCCCCCCCCCAAAAGTGATGATTTGACACTTTATACTTAGTGCATGTAGAATGGGCCACTTGCAAAACATGGCAAAGTGGACTTCTGATTTCAATTTTACAATTGCCTCAATAAGGCCAAAAGAGACTCAAACTAATAGTGCAAGAGATCTAAACTAAGATCTAAGCAATTTACAAGTACCAAATAGGCCAAATAAGATCAATATCTGAAAGTATAATTTCTACTTAAAATATTTAAAATTTGATCATAGATTATGAAAGTAGACGAAAAAACATGCACTTAAAAAAAAACGGCACCTGAAAAGGAGGTCGTATGAGCTCAAACAAGGCCTTTGAAGTTGCAGAATTGAGGATTGGACAAGTACAACTGAGAGAATCCAAAAATTCCGAAACACCTGTGCATCAAAATCAGAAAATAACCACACCAATGCGAAAAGCACAAAAAATTAGCCCAAATTAAAAAAATTGCACCCAAAAAGGAGCAAAATTGAGCAAGTTATGGGCCTCCAAAGTTGACCCAAAATTCCAAACTGCTCAACGAAGAGGGGTCCAAAAATTTCCAAAGAAAATGCTAACTAGGTGCTCACTGTGCGCTGCTGACTGGGCAGAAGCTGGCTGGGTGTTGACTGTGTGCTGCTGACTGGGCAGAAGGTATGGATCCCAAAAAACAATTTAAAAAAAAAAATTATTTATTTTTTTTTTTTCAAAAAAAAGTTTTCAACTAGAAAATTATTTTTCAGAATTTTTTTTTTGAAAAAAAATCCGAAAATTTCGTACCGTACTGCCCGAATTGGGCAAAAAAATTTCTCCACACCCAAAAATTGATTTTCGCTAAAATAGGTCGAGTTTATACTCGATTTTTATGGAAACGGCCTCTCGGACACAATGGTGAGGTTGAAAATGCTCTAAGATGCCTCCAAAAAGTGCAGTTTCTCAAATCCGAAAATAGAAGCCTTCCACGATGTCTCCAAAAACCAATCAATGAAGCCCCAATGGCTTTGATACCATGTGAGATTTTGCCAAGATCAAGGGCACAATGAAAAGCATAAAAAAAGAGACAATAGAATGAGAAGAACAAACTATATTCTCATCAATATGCAAATGATCAACTGGATTCACCAATACAATGAATATAGGCCTACTTATATAGGCAAGGCCATATGGATATGTACGCACACAAACATGACATGTGACTCAATAAGAAACAAGGGTAGGTAGGAAATACTAGGGGTAGGTAGGAGAAATAATATAATATTTCACAAGAGGTGGATGACCCACCGAATGTGGAGTGTAACAACAAAATAAGACCACAAAATGTGGAATTTCTCCTACAAGCTCTATCCCTATGTGCACATTTTCCTAAGTGTCTCAAATCCAAGCTACGAAGAGATGCATTATCCTAAGTTAAGTAAAGTGTAATAATATCCATAATGAATATTTATTTACACCAACAGTAATGATTTAATTTTTTCTATTTATTGGATGCTACAAATGGAAATTTCAATGTTGAGTTTATAGTTACATTTATGCTATCATAATTACTCTAAATTAGTTTTGGCAATTTCTCTTATGAAGGCTTCTTACCTAGATTATATTGCGAGTAACATTGTTGTTGATTAATAAATTGAATTAGAGTTTGGAGGTTAATATTTTTTTATGAAAAGGTTTTCCTAAGATATATCAGTGTGTAATGGTTGTTCATATTATTTCTTTTAATATTTTAGATAATGTTTTATGCAAATTTTTCACCTTATAGACTATAATAGGAAGTATTTCTACATCTTAACTTCAACATTATTCCCCATGACATCAAAATTGATAACAAAATATTATAAAGAAAAACAAATATATTGTATTAGGAAAGAATTAGAAAATTGAATGATGTGCCCTCGTTAATTCCCCCATTAAGACCTCAACAATTATCCATTTATCATTAATTTCATTTTTAGTTTATTTGTCACAATAAATTTCTAGTAAATATTTGTACTTGTTGCAATATAGAGATTTGAAAATAATCTTGCAAGGTCCTAAACAACATACCTTTTGTATTAGCTTTATTTTATTGTCCTTTAAAACAACTGAGATTATCTCATTGTTTAAAATTATAAAATATTTTTTAATACCGGAGTATTTAATATGTTATAAATTATTAAAATATATAATACCTTAAAACATATAAATCTTGAATAGTTTATAAAGTTAACTACTAGCAATCACACCTTGTGTGGAATGGGTACACCAAAGAGGTGTGGAAGGTCCATTAGGAAAAAAATTGGTCTATTATTTGCATACATTTGTATAGGTAAGGAGAAATAAGGGGTGTATGTGTATACGAGTGAGAAAGCTATGGGGGGAGAGAGAGGAGGGGGTTAATGAGAGAGGAGGAGATATAAGATAAAAGGTAAAGATATAGGAAGTGGTATATACAAGGAAAGAGGATAGAGGGAGAGAGAAAGATAGATGGAGGGGGAGATGGAGTGAATAAAAGAGATCTATAGAGATTATGTGATATAGATAGAGAGGGAGAGGAAGAGATAGAAAGATAAAGATAGAAGGGACAAGATTGAGAGATAAAGGAGATGATAGAGAAAAATAAATAGAGAGAGAGAGGAAGACGGGGAGAGATAAAGATAGAGAGGGAGATAGAAGGAGTGTGTGTAGGAAAGGGAGAAATAAATATAGAAGGAAGGAGAGAGGGAGAGGGAGAGATGGAAAGATAGAGATATAGGGGGAAAGAGTGAGAGGTAAAAGAGGTGATAGAGACAAACAATAGAAAGAGGGATAGAGTGATAGAGAGAGGGGGAGAGATGGAGCGATAGAGGCAGGGAGGGCGAAATAGAGAGTGAGAGAGAGAGAGAGATCAAGAGAAAGGGAGGGAAATAAATAGAGAGAGGATAGAAGATATGTGAGGAACATTCCTCACTATTATTGTAAAGAACACATATAGAAGTCCCCTAAGAGCCTCTCTTATGTAAATTCTCCCAAGTGAGGCACCTATTTTGTGCAACCAACTGATGAGCCTATAAATTGTTCTATTTATTCTATTATTTATGTCATGTTAATCCATTTTCATATTGCAATCCCAATACATTTCCATACTTTACCTTATTTCCATGAAGCATTGATTATGATAAATGAATATTTATAGACATTTATATGTTTAGTTAGTTGATGACTAAATCATGGTAAATTATTATATGACTAGTGGTTATTAAATGTAAATTATCTTGGAAATTATAACATGTTCTTTGAAAGATATCTAAGTCATTCATTCTATTGGCAAGAAGAATAAACAGGTTGACAATTATCACCATGAAGTTGTTGACTAGAAGTGCAGAAAAAGTCGAAACCCAGTTTCAGTAAAATGGTCATATCTCACTCATTTCTTAATGCAATTCAAATATTTAAAATTATTTAGAATTATTAAAAGGAGATATAAATACCCATTAAAGAGTTCGATCTTATTCACAACGGTTAAGGAGCATCAATCACTAGAAGTTGACTAAGACAAAACTGGTGTGGCAACAGGAAAGGCAACAAACTTAGTCAAACCTCTTTCATTTATTGTAATTCAAGTTTTAACTTGAGAGGAGTTTGTATATGAATTTTATTATATTTATGAACACCAAAAAATATCTAGCAAATCAACTTTGTAATAAAAGAGTCCAAAACAAACTCTTTTCCTATTAGTCAAGAAGATAAGTTGTAATAGGACTTTACTTCTTAGTCACTATTTTTTTGTCACTTAGAAGAATAAGTTTCTTCCTTGTTTAAAGGGATTATGAGACACATATTACATGGTTTTTAGAGAGTCATGTAGCTTATATATTTGAATTTGTAATGAAGAAAAGAAATTAGATAGTAGTAGATGGTAATTAGGATTGGAGAGTCATCATTCTACAACAACAAATCTGTAGCAGCAACAATTTTAATAAAAGAAAAAAAAATTATTTTTAACGGAGCAAGTTACTTGTGTATAAGTTTTGAGAATTTGGATAATAATTTAAATCATTTGAGAAAGGGCCACTTAAGATATTTTGCACCTTTGATAGTTATAGTAGCGAAATACACAACAAACTGTTGTGTTATTACATAGTTTCCTACAACCATTGTTGTACAATTATTTTATTTTCAGCATTGCTATGTTTATAGTTTTGTTTATTTCTTTCAATTAATTTCCTATACACATCGATATAGTAGCTTAGAGAATCCCATAGTGAATATACAAAGCCTACTCATGTCAACTTCACATCCCTGGGTTGACCAATAAATATAGCTTCTAGTCTATGAAGGGTTGCTCAGATTGGATAACTATCCATGAGTTAGGAAAGCTCTTTAAATCAACACCAAATCTAAAGTGAAATTAGAAGCCTCAACACCAACTATAAGAAAAAATTACACTACAGCTAATAAAAATTATTCCACCTATTTCCACTAAGAAAGAACATCATTCTTATAAATTTGCCTATCCAACTCCAAGTAACTTGAAGCAAGTGAGAAATTTCTCTTTTGATTAGGGGTCTAGGTAAGAAAATTTCTCCCGTTCAAAGAATTGCACACTCTACCTACTAAAATCCTATCAAGCTCCCCTTAAGCCTCCCTTGAACCTCCTAGTGGCCACTCATGAGGTTATTTTTATTTGAACACCTCTACTTGGACCTAAGTCCTAGATTGTTTTAAAGTCTTCAAGATTTCTCCAACCAACATCAAGAAACTATATCGTAAGAAATGTAATTATGGAAACATTGATATGATAGGCATACAACCATCCCATGAATCATACCGAAAAAGAGCCTCAATACCCTTATTATAGATCCAAAAAATATCCTTCTTAATTAGCTTAGCATCCCTCTTAAGAGTGTCTCATATCATAAAACCCTTACCCACAAGGTTGAATCGAGGGACATCCTTGCTATCCACCTCCCCTAGATACTTCTTAGTAATAATTATGATCCAATCTTAATCATGGTTATTATACCATCTCCAAATAATCTTAGCAGCTAAAACTTGACCACTAAGGCATGCCCATAAAGACCAAGACCACTCTCCTGCTTCGACCTACAAATAGACTCCCACTCAACCAAACTCCACTTTGAAAATAGAAAATTGCTAGCCCAAAACAATATTTAGGAGAGGGCATGAAATTATTTAAGGAAGCTTGAGGGAGAAACTTGCACAAAACACTTGTAAATGGGGAGGGCCTAAACCATTGACTTCAAAAAAATCACTCTCCTAGTTGGCGAGAGTCACCTACAAGACCAATTGCTAACCCTTCTACAAAATATATGCAATACATCTTGCTAAAGCCCCCTAGGTAGAGGATCTAACACAAGAGGAATACCATGATAAACAAAGGGAAGGGAACCAATATGGAATCTAAGAATCTAGGCAATCTTGATCTTGATAAGCCTAAGAGTATTAAAGAAAAAATAGAAGACTTATCCTCATTAATCATTTTCCCAAAGGCAACCAATTAGATATCCAAATTCTTTCTTAAGTTTATTTCCTAATTGATTCTAGCTACACCCAACAAGGTCATATCATCAATAAATTATAAATGAGAGTAATAAGGCAATATATTACCATAGCTCCAAACTTGGATCAAACCTTGCCTTACACAAGACTTGATAAATCTTCCTAGCCCTTTAACCATTAAAATAAATATATAAGGGGATAAGGCATCACATTGTTGAAGACCCCTCAAGGATCCAAATAACTCAAATGGCTCATTATTGATAAGAGTAACAAAAGAAGAAGACGTGACACATCTCATGACCCATTTAATCCACTCACTACCAAATGAAAAAGTTAAAAGCACTTTATGAAAGAAAGCCCATTTGACACAATCATAATATTTGTTCATTTCCAACTTTATGAACATGGCCTTCTACTTAGAGGTCATTCCATAGAGTGAATAGCCTCAATCACGACAACTATCCCATCCAAAATTTGTCTACTAGAAACAAAGACACATTGCTTCTCAAATATCAATCTATTGAGCTATGTCTTGAGCCTCTCTATGATCAACTTAGTGATTATTTTATAAACCATATTGCAAAGAGCTTTAGGTCTAAATAGATAAATATTAATTGACCCCTTCTCTGTTAGGAATAAGAGCAAATAATATAGAATTCATGGCTCTAAACATTTGTTTGTTTTTTCGTGACTCTTGCACTACCTCCAAAAGGTCCAATTTGATAATCTCCCAAAAATCCTCGTAAAATTCTATTATAAATCCACTAGGACCAAAGGATTTTCCTTTGTTCATACGACACACTACCTCTTCTAATTCAAACAAAGATATAGGTTGAATTATAGCCTCATTCATTTTATTAGAAACTAGAGATGGAAATAGTGTAAAATAGAATTTTCTTCATCCCTTGTAAGGGGAGAGTCCTCAGTAAATATAGATGAAAAGAACTAAGAAGCCAACTTCAAAATATCACTAATAGAAGAAAGTTGATTCCCCTCAAAGAACATAAGAGAGGTGATAAGATTCTCATTCCTTCTGCCTTTAATGAAGTTGTGAAAAAAATAAAGTGTTTCTATTACCTTCCTGAAGCCAATAATGACAAGACTTTTGCTTCTATAAAATCTCCTATCTTAGCTCCCATTCCTCCAATCCCTTCACACCTCCAATATCCTCTATATATATTTCCTTAGTTAGACCATTATCTTGAATCTAATGAGTAATGACATCCAAACAAGATTGAGGAGATGCTTTGGCCATGAAGAGGTTGCCAAAACACCATCTATTCTACCTTTTAAGCTTATACTTCACAAATTGCAATCTCTTAACAAGAACATTCTCGTGTCATAAATAGGTCTCCATTTGCACGACCACACAAGCATAAGATTATAAAGAGAAGGGTCTCAAAGCCACACAAATTGAAATTTAAAAAAGGGACTTTTTGAGGCTCTAAAAAATTAGTCAAAAATTTGATCGACCAGTGATCAAATCCTCTCTAATCTAAAATCTTTGAATTGGTAACTCAACTATCACTAACCTAATAGCTAAAAACCAAGAATTTGTCTAACCTCTCAGAAATAGCATCCTCCCTTCATCTTCTTGTTGGCATATGTGCAGAGTATGATGACATGTTGATACTGTATGTTGTCATTGATGTCAATATGCTGAGGAGTGAACCAGTATATTGAAGTTAAGCAACTGACAAAGAGAACTGGTATGATGTTGTGAACCGGTAACTGGCAAAGAGAACCGATATGATGTTGTGAATTGGTATATGTACAAAAGGTGAAGCGGTATGTTTGTCCAAGTGAACCGATATATTGAAATATGAACTGGTATATGGAATGTTTTCTATCAAGGTTTAATATGGCATGACTATCGGTTGGTAGTCTTAGTCTTAGGGTTTCTGGTTGAAGTGTTCCAAGCCTGTGTGATTCAACTGATGACATCATGTGATGAGTTAGAATTGTAATGGAGATCAGTTCATGTTGCCACATCATCCTTGTGTGCATGAAGGATCTTGCATGAAGGAGATTGATCCTATCTACCTTGGGAATGTGTGAAGTCTCTATAAACAGTGGAGAACGCGTGATGGGTTATTGCCTCCATGAAGCAGTGAAGAATGAATGATGGAGAATGTCTTGAGATCTGTTCAAGACTGTTGTATTCAATGCAAATTTTTCAATGGTCAGGATTGAACCGATTAAATTGCTTAACCTAAAGGTTTAGGGTTTAGGGTTTATGCTTCTGACCTATCTATTTTCCTATAAGGTCAATGTTGTGTTTCATGTTGAGGTTGTTGGCAAATGTTGTGTGTGTATCTAAGTGTAGAGATACGTGATTCGTGCCAGATCATATAAGAGAATTGATACCTGCAGAGTGTGTGTGCAGAAGGAAGAAACTAAAGTGGATCTGCATTGGCATTGAGTGCTACTACCAGATCATTGTAATACCTGTTGATCTCTAACCACTTCAATAGTTGGAAAATCCCTTAATAGGGTAGCTTTAACCAGCTTGATGTAAATCCTTTAACAGGGTGACTCAAAACCATTGAGTTCATAAAATCCTCTAACAAGGTAACCTTTAATAGGGTTTAACCCTTAACTGGGTATTCTAGCCATCCCTTAATCGGGTGATCCCTAACAAGATCGGTTCCTAACAGAACCTTTTGTAACACTCTTTAACTAGACCAGGCTCCTAACAGAGTGGACTTCTAAAGAGTTCAAGAACAACTTGTGGGTATTCATCCCCACCATGGTTTTTCTTAGTTGGGTTTCCACGTGAAAAATATGTGTGTCATGTGTGATGCTTTTTCATGTGATGCTTTGTTATTTTTTGTCAAGTAGTGAATCATGTTGAACTAGCAAGTTATCATATTTCTGATGATAAATTACCTATTTATGCACAAGGATAAAGTGGAAATGAGGAGGTAGGTTGTATGGTAAGCTAAGTGTTGCCGGTTTATGTTTTCACAGTCTCATTGTGTTTAACCAGTCGTAATCTGGTTTAGACTGGTGTTAGTAATTGCCAGTCAAGTTCACTATTTGCAGTCTAACCGGTTCAAGAGAAGATTTTGTGTCTATACTGATTCACCCCCCCCTCTCAGTACCGGTTCGGTACTTATTGTTCATCATTTTGTTATCACTTCTATTATTCCAAGTAAATAGGCCATTGTTAGGCTTTATGTCCATCATATTTAGGAAATCTGTATTATCTCTCAAAAGCTTAGCAGAAGGGTTAAGATTGATAGTGCCTCCTTTTGTCTCCTCCAAATTAGAAACAACATTAAAGTCTCTAGTGAGGATCCAAGGGAGATAAGAGGAAAAAGATCAAACACATTTGAGGAAAAACAAACTTCAGCATTGCATTTGTAGCGTCCCAAAACCTATAGATCAACTGTTTTTCATAAAGATTTGAGGAGTTAAGTTTTTAAGTAATTTTTTTGGTGGCATGTATTTTGAGGTCAAATTTGGGGTCAACAAAAAATCTAGGCACTTTGTGGTGAAAAAAACCTCACCATTGTGCTTGCAACACCTACAAATCCCAAAATCACATGTCAAATTGCAAAAATTGGAGACTGAGAATTTTTTTGACCTATTTTTTAGGGATGACTTTTGGGTACATGGGTTTGTATAACATACAAACTCTATAGTCATCATTTATGACAATGTCCACATTAGTTACCACATCATCATCCCTTCAATTGCCATGTCAACGACCACATCAACAAATCTGCCTACTCAACCTACTATGTTAGCATGACATCATATTGGCATTAGCAGTACAAACACAACCTCCCCTTAAAGCCTTTATTTTTCCTTTTGACTTACCTTCGTTTTTTTGTTCATACGAAGTTGAAACTATGCAAACGAGATATCGCCAAAAAGCTAGTTCCAAGCCCAATGTGGTGGTGCTAGTAATTGCTGAACATAATGTACCATTGAGAGGGGAGTGAATCAGTGGTTCTTGAAATCTTTCCTTCTTAACCAACCTTGGAATGCCGGTTATCACTCTAAGAACTAAACAATCAAATCGGTAAGATAAATGTGGATATCAAAAGAGGCAAACACACAAATGCATAACTCACAACACTAGATGTACGAGGAAAACCCAATATGGGAAAAACCTAGGTGAGAAATGTTGCTGGAGTCTACTACTCCAATCCAGCCTCACAAACGAAACACCATATTACAATGATTTAGGGGACCTACCCAAGGAGCACCAACCCCTGCACCAAGCTTCAACTTAGTGTTGTATAATGAAATACAATTTTGGTACAATTATAAGACTTGGTTGCAAATGAGTTCTGCAACACCTGATCAATGGATTTATGTTGGTTAACAACTTCCTCTTCTTCACTGGTTCTCACATTGTCAGTTATGAGATTACTCTCTTTGATCACTCACTGGTTACTCCTAGTCTCTCTTCTCTCTCCCTCAGCCTCACACTTCACTGTGTCACTCTTGGATGCCTTCTTGACCAATCAATCCTCACTAGTTAGCTTGAGTGTTAGAACTGCAACAGTTTACTGGTTACTCTGTCTCTACCAGTTAGATCCTCTCATTGGTTCACCCTGCTAACCCACATTGCAACTTTCTCAAAATAAACTCTAAGGCAGATAATATTTCTCCTTGCTCAGACTCTCTTCTAACTCACACCTCACACCAAGCATTCATCTCATTCTAGTCTTCAGATCACATATTTATTGTTTAGGGTTCTCGCCAAAATAACATTCAAATGGTGTCGTGTTAGGTTTTGCCTTTACCAACTTGATCTGTATAAGATTTGATCTGATCTACTTTTTTGGAGAGATGATCTACATGTCATTGATCAACATTGCCAACCCCTCGCATTCCAATGTGCGTTTTCTATATTTGGATGTCTGCTGCATACTTTTCTGTGTTTCTCTATTAAACTCCATTAAAGGCTCGACTGTTTCCTTTGTCAAATGGGTACAAAGATCAGATCTTCTTGCAGGGTCTGTTCAATCACTTGTCACTGTGTCTTACTTGAGCCGCAATGTTCTGCCATCCTCCCATGATTTTTGGGTTCTTCATAAAAGCCAACTTGCTTGTTGTCTTTTATGTCGATGAATATTTCACCAACCTCTGCATGATCACCACCTGGCATCCTTGTCGACATCCACCTATGCTTGGTTTTCTATGTCGGTTTGACATCCTTCACCAACTAAGATTGACTACCGTTTCAACTCACACTAATACATTTGGCCTGAAATTCCGACAAAGGTTTCCGACGGAGAAGGTAAATTGTGACCAAATTTGATTTTTTTTTTGAAAAAATACCCACATTCGTCGAAATTCTAATGATAATTCAACATTTGGTTTTGATGGAGAAGGAATTGGCAATGAAATTTGTGTTTTTTTGAAAAAGTGCTCGCGTTCGTTGAAATTTTGACAACCGCTGGCATTACTAAAAAAAAAAAAGACCAAGTCATTTGATAAACATTAATCTCGCCTATTTGTCTCATCGACCTTTTCCATATTCACAAAAAAATTGGGCATTACAAGGAGGGAAACAGTTTTGGATTGCGGTGCCGCCAAGATCAGGTTGAAGAAAAAAGGTAGGGTAATCAACCAATTCATTCACAGGATGTTTTCTTCAAGAAAAAATTATTATGTTTGTGACAATGTGTCAAATTTTCTTTATGTAGTGATGAAATTGTTTGAATTTTACATAGGAGGTTGCATTTGTGTTGGTTGATGATCAAGTTTTATCCTTCTTATAATGAATTTTACTGCTCATAATTTTTTTTCCCTAGCTCATATTCATTGTCTGGTAGAAAAAGAGAAAAATAAGATTGATTTGGATGGTTGATCAAATGAAATGATCAATTATCCTCTTTATAGGCATAACCTCTTAGGGCAGACCCTACTTAAGGAGCGAGACAACCTAAACCTGCATGATCAAATAGGGAAGAACCACAAATTGTGCCACTCTTGTATTCAACATCCATTGGAAGTGACCTGAACGTAGGCTCTAGCTGAGGAGCTTACCTTGGGTATGGATGCTGGTATATATGGTTGTGCTAGAAAATCCCTGCTGTAGGACAATCAGACCATTGTGTAGTGATCAAGTGCCATTTTTTGTCAGTGTTTTGGAAGGGAGGATAAGCATACTATGATAGGAAGGTGGTATAAAATGGAAGCTGAGAGGTATAAGGTTATGAGCTGTGGGTTAGGATAAGATAGGGACGTAAGTGATGAAGGATGTAATGGTGAAAGAGTAAGTTAGGATATGTTAGGGGTTTGGAAGGTAGGAAAGTGAATGGGGGGAGATAAAAGGATGTGAAGGATGGAATGGGGTTAGGTAGGTGAAGTAAAAGTAAATGTGTATAAGGTTAAGGTTTAGGATAGGATGTAAGAAAGTGAAGGAGGTTAAGAGAGGGGATATGAAAGGTAGATGGCAGGTAATAATGATAGGAAGTGAGGTAAAGGTTATGAGGTGTGGGTTAGAAAATAGGGTGTAGGAAATGGAAGGAACGGTCATCCATGCCGTAGTGCTTCAAGAGGAGTACATTCACATGAGGGACAAGAAGAGTCATTTCATGTCATAGTGTACCTCCTTAAACCTTCCACCAACACCAAACTCAATACCAAACTCTTTCCCAATCTCGCTAATGGACTAACTCAACTCACTGTCAAATTGTGACAGTCAATGCAAGGTTTAGGACAGTAGTAATTAGGATCTTCTAATTATGATGGGGCCTAGCCAACATAGGGTTATATGAGACATGGGTAAGTTCAACAGTGGTGTGTATTAGATTGTCATCAAAGTTTCCTGTTAGTGTTACTTTGTATCAACATTAACCACTTATTGTCATTTCATTATAATCAGTTTGTTATTCCTTATAAGAATTTGCAGTATTACCATGATTTGCATAACTTGAATCTAATTGTATTATGTATTCTTGAGATTATGTGCAAAAAAAAAAAATATTTATATGTTATGTTTGGCAGTAACATTATGTTATTTTAATGTTGTTTGAATAAATATATAAAATTTACCTTCCTAACTTAATATGATATTAAGTGTCATTGACATGATTAAGAACATCTTAATTTACATTCAATGATGCACAAATCTAAATTTAAATATGTATATCATACTGGCTGATATATAATCTAATGCTAACTCAGGAAAATCATGCTTATACGTACATGACATTGAACTTACCCCTGTCTTTATCCCTGCTGGTAAACTATCATTATTCATCTTGTATGCTCTCTGAACTTGGGCATTAAGGTTGTCCTATGCATTATCACATGACTATTTTTTCTTGTTCTTAGGGTTGTCTATTGCTCTAAACATGATTAGGCTTTTTCACTATGTTGACTACCACCTTTAATGGACTTCCATTGTGAATACTTATTACTATTGCCCTCTTTGACTGTCACAAGATGACTAAAATGTTTACATAGGTGACTAGATCTATTCATGTGAGTTCTCTTCATAATATTGGTAATTGTCATACTTTGATCGTAAGGATACCACCTTAGTAGTAGTGAGAGAAAAAACAATGATCACCCCATACCCAAAACATGGTGATCTTGCAAGCTAAGGATTAGAACAAAGATGGAAATGCAGTGCACAATTAATTCTACAAGAGACTTCGTCATCATTGAAAAGACAAGATAGAGTTGTAGACCAAGTCTTCTGTTCAATTATCCTAAAGTGTTTTGGTATTTTGAGACTGCTCTCTTTCCTGTTTGATAGTGAACATCCGTTTTACTACTTTATCTCTATTCTTAGATTTGGTCTGAGTCTTTTATGTATATAATTTGACAATGATTTTATCATTTTGACTATGTTTCCAATGAAAATGATGGGCCATTTTTATTTCTTTTGAAACGTTGAATCTACAATAAATATTATCAAACACAGTAGCTAGTGATGGCTCTTTTTTACTGTGTTTGCCTATATGTTGCCCTCTTACTAGCCAAATATATAGTCTCTCTACTCGAGGATTCTTCATGACTTATCTCACTATCAAAATCAACTTTTGGGTTTTCTCTTCATGGTATTAAGGTTCATGATTTTAGTTGTTCTATGATTATATACCATGGATTGATCTATCTTATTGTGTATAGATTACTTGTTACTATTTTGTGGCTATCTCTTTTTTTATAGGCTTTGTCCTAACTTTTTCTCTTTGGTTGGGTTGTCATTGAGATTTACATTTCAAATCTTTGCCCATGATCTCACTATTATTAATTTGGCTAGGACTTTTATCACTTGTACTTTGTCATGTGTATTTGGTTCTTATTGTGTATCATCTTCTCATGACTTCATCAAGAGGCTTTTTGTCTGCTCTTAACACTATCCTAGAAGATATTTACTATATTTTCAATGAAACTTGGCTTTGTTTACTTCTTATTCACTATTTTGTTGGTGTAGCTATTCCTTTCTATGTCTTCTTTTAATGTGTGCTTCAAAGTGAAGTGTTGCTCACAATTCTTTTCCTTAGACCTATATATAAGGCTTGTCATTGTCATCTACATACAATAGTTATACTATGCTCTTAGACTTAGGCATATCTGTGTTTCCTTGCACCTTTACAAATGTGCATGAGAGTCATCTTGAACCAGTTCTAGGGAGGTATCTAGCAGAGGAAGCTTCATAACATTACAATTTGTGTTAATATGTTCTAAACATATATGTAAATAAAAAATTGACAAATATACCTCAATTTTCAAATGCTTTAATGTTTCTAGAACATGTTAGTGTATGCTTTCATCATGGAAAAACATAATGTAGTTGATCATAACTAATATAACAAAGTTGTATCTTTGAATACCTTGTTCCTTGATTATAGATCTATGCTTAGTTGATTTGAATTGCTTGATTGAAAAATTGGTAGATGTGGGTTGGAGTTTATAGGGGTTTGAAATGAGAAATAGACTTGTATCTATATGTAGCTTGCACCTTTTCAAATTGAAATTTTGGAAAAGTCCAAATTTGGAGAGGAAATTCCTACTATTTGCAAATCCAACATTCATCTTTCAAATTTTAGGTCCAATTTCCATGAATAAGGGTTCCCAAGACCCTAGTCCTAGAAAATTGAGTCATGAGGAACATCATGAATAAGGGAATGAACCAAATTTATGGAAACATTTTGAAACCTAAGTACAATTAGGCATAAATAAGGCACAACCACTAAAGTGAGTCCAAACCTAGTGTATATTTATAAAGAGATACAACTTATGATGCAATATTTAGCCCCCTCTTAGCAAGAGTATGAAATTATGCTCATGTACTCTTGGGAAAATATGGAGAAACCAAATATTCTGAAACCAAGATATTGAAGAGTCAAAATGACTACAAGTTTGGAAAGGTGGTAGCTCCCAAGACTTATGATATTGTCAATCTACAATATTGAGATAAAAGGGAAGTACAAAGTGATTAATATGAGTAACATTGGTAACACACATGGAGCATGCAAAACACAAAGTTATGACATTTACAACTAGTAAGATTCATATATTCTCAGTAGGAACCATATCAAAAAGACAAGGCATAGATATAGGACTAGTAAGATCCTTATATAGTTTACTAGGAGTCATGTCGGAGACACATAAAAGCATGATACCCAAGTTAGTAAGATCCTCTAATACTTAGTCATAGATCACATTCTAACAACAAATAGAAGGTCATATCTTGGTAACCTAACTAGTCCATGAGTAGTAGCTCAAAATGTTATCAAAGCTAGGTTAGGTTAGGAGCCCCAAGAATCTATAATGTGTCTTATAATGGGTGTTGAAAATAATATACACTCAAGCCAACAATGAAATGGTAAGAAAGGGGGCAGTAGCTCAATGGTAGAGAAATTTATTAACAAATATAATGCCTTAAGTTGGATTCCTAGCTATTTTATGAGTATTAGCTTAACATTTTCATGCATAAATAAAATCTACTCCCACCTCTACCATAGATCCAACTTCCACCATTTCTCCTTCCACAACCTCTAGTCACCTTCATGTACCAAAGCCACTAGTGCCACACCTTTAGTACTTACATCCTTCACTTATCATCCACCATATGGCCTATTTATCAAATTTATTTCTTCTATATGTAAAAGCCATATGCACAAGATGGAATGACAATTGGTAGATATAAAATCCATATTCCACAACCTTTGCTAGAATACTTTCTGCTAGTGCCAAAATGTGAGGTTTGTAATAGGATGTGACATCCATCAAAGCATAATAGAGATGATATTTCTAACAAGATGGCAGATCAAGCAATGTAGGAAAGAATCGATTAAAAATAAATACAAGATTGGAGTTTATAGAGTTAACTTCATTTTGTCTTTTTGTGGCATTGAATTTCATAGTGTTTTAAAGAAGATATCATAGTTTTTCCAAAAAATGTCAAAACCTTGCCTAGTGTTTACCGAGAGGAGTAAATAATGTATAGTTTGGTCTCCCATGCATATAAATTCACCCAAATGTGTGGGAAGACCTTTGTTCATGCTATGTATCATATTATGTTGTGTGCAGGACTCCAAATTAGATTTGGTACGTGTTTGAGCATGAGGATAGTCCGACATCTCTATGTATCAGACAATAAAAGGCAATAAGAGTGAAGAATTTGGTGGGAAGACCAAGCAATTGGTATTTTGAAGTGGTTGATGACAGAGAGAGGGGTGAGGCGACCCTATGCAACCTTCATAAGGGTTTTGGGATCAAAACCAAATGAAATAGATTAAATTTCTATGATTGTCCTAAGGGTATTGATTGTCACAGTCATAGTTTTACTAGTGATATTGCTTTTGTTTTGACAAAGTTGTGTTTGTAAACCCAAGTGTGGACATGTAATGGAGTCATGAGATGTCTTAAGACTACATCAATACTTAACAACAACATAGTTTATAGGCACCTAAAATATGAAAGGACTACATATTGGAAGTTGTGTGTGATGATGTCATGAAAGGTCTGATATCCCTATGTATCAGACTGACAAAACCAGTGAAAGACAAAAAAAATGCATTAAGAAGGCAAAAGGTTGAATTGCCTAATGTTTGTTGTTGAAGTGATGTGTGGGGACCCTGCCAAGTCAAATACCTTGTTGTAGTTTCAAAGGGTGGAAAAAGAATAAGCATTTTATTTACCATCCTAATAGATCATCCATCATAACAACGTTCTATAGGAAGGCTCTTTCTATTGCAATACCAAGCGAGTGTTCATAGACCTTGTGTAGGGTCCTCCAAGCCTAGAGTAAGGAGTGTCAAATATTCTACCATCAAATATTCTACCTTTCTCATACTGAGAATTATCTACCATTATGAAAGATATTGGAATGGAGTATCAAGCAATAGATGCTTGTCTCAAAGACCATATTATATGTCACAAACAACATGAATTTCAAACTGAATGCTCTGAATGTCATATCAGTAGATATCAAACATATCAAATAACAAAAAGGGTTCCTCGCAAGGTTCTTCACTATATTCCCATTATTCCACATATGCAACGATTATTCAAGTGCACTAGCTTGGCACAATTTATGGATTACCATGCACACAATAGAATTCGAGATGACATTATTTGAATGCCTCCAGATGGTTTAAAATTTATGGACATAGAGGAAAAGTGGCCACACTTTAAAGAAGAACCTCATAATCTCAGGCTTTCATTGGCAGCGGATGGTGTCAATCCATTTGGAGAGATGAGATATGTTTACTCAGTGTGGCTTGTTTTTGTTATCAACAATAACATTCATCCATGGATGTCAATAAAGAGGGAGCACATAATGTTGGCAATGATTATTCCAGGTATTTTATCATTTAAATATAGTCATCTACATTTAATTATAAATATTGCAGTATAATGATCATAATAATTATGTAATGTTTTTGTTCATTCGATTAGGTAAGTACCAAGTTAAAGATATGAATGTATATATCGAGCCTCTTATCAATGAGTTGCTGGAGTTATATAATGGTGTCACTATGTATGATGTCTCTAGACCAATAGGACAAAGAAAATTTCAATTCCATGTGATGCTTCTATGGACAATACACGCTGCCCCAAGGCTAACACATTGTTGTGGTATGTTATAGTGTTTAAGTTGTGCATGAACATTATAATTCAAAAAATTAACATACTTAATCCAATTATACATTATCTTGTAGGTCTTCAAACAAAGGGAAAATTTGCATGTCCAGTTTGTGGTCCAAAGATGAAATCTCGTCATTCAAAAAGTTTAGGAAAGCAGGTGTGTGATGAGTATAGGCACTTTCTCCACAAAAATCACAAGTATCGAAATACTGAAAAACATATTTTCAATGGGAAAGAAGAGAATACATCAAAGCCACGAAGAATGACACCTCATCTGTGGAAGTTGGAATATAATAGAATTAATCGTCAAGGTAATGCCATTCCATCTAATGGTTTATGTCATAAAACATCTTTTCTATTTTGTTATGTTTATTGATGATGTGATTGATGATCATGAAGGTTGTGAAGGCATAAATGACCACCTTCCTGAGGGACTAAAAAGTTATCCCCGATAATTTAGTAGGTTGCCCTACTACGAGCAGTTACAAATTGTGCATTTGTTTGATACTATGCATATTGGAAAGAATATAACAGAGACATTATGGAAAATATTAGATGGAAGGCATGACAAAGAAAAAATTATCAAAATATGTAGTGACATTCAGGATTCCAATCACACAATGATAAATGTCATTCAATCAAATAGCCATAGAGACTAGATTAATATAAGTGAGCTTCCTTGGTTATTAACGGACCAACAAAGCAATTCTATAAAAGAAGTCATACGAAAAATTTGATTTCACATAGGATTTGCTGTGAACATAAACAATCTCATATCAAAGAAAAGTGAATTTGGGCTAGGGATGAAAACGCATGATTGACATACCTTCATTAAGGTAATTCATGTTCTTGTGTTTTTACTATGTATTTAAGTACTGCGTGTGTACTTTTCATTGTATTATGTTAGAAAAAATGAAAAGATAATTTTATAATTGTTGCAGTACATTCTACCTCTATCTCTCCCAGACGACTTCGACAATAATGTCAAGCAAGTCATATATGATCTTGGAAAATACATGAGGTAAGTAGTGATATTTGTTCAGTTCGTTGTATAGACATTATATTTGCAATTTGTTTTACTTGTTATGTTATATATTTTTTTGAATCTTGAATATCTTGTAGGTGGTTTTCATATAAAGAAATCCATAAAGAAGATATAAAATATTGGAAGAGAAAAATTCCAAATATAATGTGTGAAATGCAAAAGTGTCTACCTCCAGCTTTTTTCAATGCATAAGAACACTACCTCATACACCACGTTGAGGAGATTGAATTGTGTAGACCTATACACACTAGGTCAATGTGGATGGTTGAGAGGCACTTGAAATTTTTGAAGGCTTTGGTTTGACAAAGAGCACATCCTGAGGGTTCTTTGGTGGAGGGATATATGGTATACTAGGCTATGGTGTACATTTCTGAATATCTTCCTAAGTTTGCAACAAAGATCCATGTGGATCGCATTTGGGATCCCAACCCCAATAAAAAATTCGAAGGGGAGTACTTGACAGGGAAAGGTAGATTGAGGAAACTGAGAGGTAATTATAAGATGTTATTGTAGTTAATTAATTCTTAATCTTCAAAATAAATCGGTTGTAAGACGTCTATTTATTTTTTGTACAGTTGGTCGAGAGTGGGATGCACTACATTTGTATATTGCAAACAATCTTGATTGGATGACGGTATGGATTGAACATTGTCAACATTTTGGTCACACATTAATATGGGAAGGTGTGGCTTCATTGGTTAAAGAAGCTCATCGCAATGGAGATTCCAATGTTACGCAAAGGGAAATTGATTTAGCATATGGTTTAAGAGATAAACAGGTACGTATAAATTTATTAATCACCCATATGTTAATCAACTCACAATGCAATAAATTTTACATGTTTGACATATCGCAGGTCAAACACCACAACGCTATGTGTTGCAATGGTCATAAATTTCGCATAAAAAAGTTGGATGACACAAAGAAAACTTGTGATTTTAGCACCACTGCAGTCTTTTAGGTGACAAATATTTCATGGAGAAATGACATACATCCTCAACAATCTCAAAATCGATATTATGGCATTTGGATGATATACTTGAGTGTGACTTTAATTCCTTCAAATTAGTTTTGTTCGTCGTCAAATGGTACAGGCTACAACTGAATAAAAATGATCCTGATAGAATTGTTATTGAACATCATAATGGTTTTACAATGGTTAATACAAGGTCATTTGAACCAGTTGGGGATAAGCCCTATGTTCTTCCAAGCCAATGTGAGTAGGCATTTTACTCAGAGGTTCCACATAAATCAGGTTGGTCATTTGTTGTTAGACATCATCCAAGAGGAAGGTCGATAAAATATAATGTGATGGAAGAAGAAGATATTGCAGATGATGATCACGATTGACAGTTTCTCGATGATGATGAAGAAGAAGAAGTTGTTGGTGATGATGATGATGATGATGATGACGATGATGATGGTGATGGTGATGGTGATGGTGATGGTGACGGAGACAATGATGGTGGTGGTGGTGGTGATGATGATGATGGTGACTATGATCACGATGTTCATGATGATGAACAAAATGTATGAGGTATGCGATTAGTATATTATCTATTAATATTGATTTCTTGATAGAATTTTTTTTACATAATTAATTCATTATGTTTTGAATTCTAATGCCATTACATAATTAATTCATGATGAACCTTTTAATATGGAGATGGAGATAGGGAGAGTGACTATTTATGTGACATTTTTTAAACTTTGTGTTTATTTATGGAATTTGGATTGTTTATTAGCTATGTGATGGATTACATGTTTATGATGATACATGTGACATTTTTTGAACTTTGTGTTTATTTATAGAATGTGGATTGTTTATTACCTATGTAATGGATGGTGATTTATGATACATATGTGATGGATTACATGTTTATGATGACACATATGTGATGCTAATTATGATTCTCAATTACATATATGATGATACATCATGTGATGCTTATGATTCTTATGATATACATGTATTTATTGTTTATCAACTTACAAATGTAGTAATGCTTATGATGCTCAATTGATGGTGTTGATTTCATGTATAGTCCCTGTGTGATGTTGTCACCCTTGGTGGGAACAGGTCGTTGACTACAAACATCGTCAACCATTTAGTTGAGGATCCTGCATAGTCTACATAAAGTAAAGGTAAGGAATTAAAAAATTTACAATGATTTTGATGACAATATCTTTTTAATATTTAATACTCTTTTTGTCTACAAAGTTCATGTTGTGTACTATGTAATTTTTAGCTAACATAAGATAATTGAATTACATGTGCAGAAACTTGAACCCCTTTGACGAGGATCATGCACAGTCTCGTGGATGGACATGTATAACTAATCAATACACCCTATAGAAACAATTTTTTTTTTTTAAAATAGTTGGAAAATAAACTTCCTTGGTTTTTCAAACCTCGACATTAGCCTCAAATCTAATACAGTTATCAACACTTGAGGCCCCAGTTGGACTTATTCAAATTTTAATCCCAAAATCAAATTTAGGGCGGACTTCTTCATCAACATTACCCTCATTTGCAAAATTTCTCTATCATTACCAATGAACTCTCTCATTTGATGGAGTGCAGGTACCCCCAAATAGGTATTTGTCAGATGCGTCTTCCTCGAGTGAGGGAAATGCAGGAATAGAAAATGAAAGTGAGACATGTAGTAGGCCTACAATAGGGAGATCAACAAGAGGTCAAAAGATTAGAAAAAAATTCAATAAACGCATTAAAATTTTCCTTGCTCAAGGGGGGTCATGTTCTTATGATGATGAGACCAAAGGTGACATTGAGGTACAAACATCTACAGAAACAATGGGTGCCTAAGGAACTTCCTCCAATAAACACCAATTTTTGTGTTAACGATAGGATATATCGCATAACACCTTCGTTGTTACATGGTTTCGGCCTATTTTCCATGGACAACATAGAGGTCTATTACAACAAAGTTACTGAATTGATGGAGTTTGTCAGACCTTGTTCCAATTACAATAATTGGATGCAGATTGTTCGATATAAAAAAAATATGCGTAGGTATGCACTGTCAGCAAATTATATACAACAAAAAGATAATGATCAAAGTAAATGAGTGGTTGTATACATTGATGGTCGGCCAAAAGCAACAGGGAATATTGCAGGTTTTATAAATAGTACGTGACCTAGGTCAACTAATAAACAACCCAATTGCATATTTGAGGCACGCGAGGGAAATCATGTATTCCTATGTGCGATAAAATCAATAAGTGTAGGTGAAGAGCTTCTAATCGATTACAGTTTGAATCGTATAGATACAAACAAAGTTAATATCATGGGGGTGGTACGTACTATATACCATTTAAATTAACTGACCTCCAATTAATGAATCCAATATATCATTAAATTATGAATTATTTTTGCTAAGTCTATTGGTTTAATTTCGCTAAAGTTTTTTATATTTTTTCTTTGTCACAGGGCGACATGGATCATTCACATAACACAGACAGGGATGTAGGTCGTGACACTTCTACCGAGAAGGTAAACCTCATTGTAATTGTACAAATTAGATAGAAGCAAACTGTTACATTATTATGTTCTTTTTTTGAGTGATTTAAACTAATTTTGTAATTGGTAATGATATTCTTGACACAGACGGATGTTCGGGGGAAATGGAGCTGCAGTACTTGAGCACCTCTCTAGGATGTGGACTCAACAGGATTAAGCGATGATGACCCTGAAAAATTCCACACACCCTATTGAATTCATAAAAAAACCTCTTAGAACAATTAGTAAAGAGATTGTTGCTTTGGCAGTTGTGCATCCTATGACTGATGAGATACGAGAGAGAGTGCAAGTATTGATTCAGACAACAGAAAACTTGCAAGTAAGCAGTAATGAAAGCCTTAATTATAACAAAACTTCAATAATGGTTTATATTTTATTCTCTTTTATGTCATTAACTAAAATATGTACGTGTTGTTTTTACAACAATTTATGCGCCCTCATGAAAGTGGTGGCCATGATTAGGGTGTTGCAGGTACTTCAGGTGATGACGATTTTCTTGGATTATCACTTGCTTGGCTTATCACTTTGAGTACCCAAAACACATCATACTTGATACAGTCAATGTTCATAATAAAGGTTCATCCTTGTTTACAATTCTTGCACTTTTCATATTTTTAATGTTTGATATATTTAATGTATTATTCTTCAGGTGTTGTCAATGTTCTTGTGCAAATGTCATCGCCGCCTCATCAGAGGTTATCCCCACTTGTATTGTTGATTGCAATGTTGGTAACACGTAGCATGCAAACATCCTCTACTGCACATCATATTGGCCCGCCCATTGTTGGTAGATCCCTCTTTTGCTCTATCTTCTGTTATGTGTTTATTTCCCTTCAAGCGTTCTTTCTTGGGGGCATTTCATAGTGGATTAAATTTTTGCAGGAGAAGATGCACATGAAGATGCGCTAGAGGCGACTACTGCTAATAACATACCATCATTTCCTGGATCTTCTTGTATTTCTAGTATGGGAACGTTGCAGGCCACATTGGTGGTGAGCGACGAAGAAATGATTCCCTTAAAGATACAGAAGGTTCCAGGTACTTTAAAATTATTATTATATATAGTCTAATTGTAATTTACTTTATGATCACTCGTTTTGGACTAATGATCCCATGAATTTTTTGCAGGAAATGATATTTTCTATAAACATCTTAGTGACATTGCATTGCAGATATTTGGGCCCACTATACGTAAAAGGTGGTACATCATATGTGAACTAACCCTAATCCACTATTTTTCATATCATTGCTAGAATAGTTTTCCTTTGATCCATTTCTTTAACTATAATACATGTAGCTTCAGTTCATTTCTGAATCTAACAAGTTTGTTTTTGCTTTAAAAGGTGGAATGACCAAGAAAAAAGGTTAAAAGATGAATTGACAAACCAAATGGTTGAGTGTTTTGGAAATGACACCTTTGACAAAACCAAGCTCCTTGAAAAAGCTAGCACATAACTAAAGTATGCGAGGGACCAATACAAGACCCATTTAGAGAAGAACCTAAAGTATGAGTGTCCCCCCATGATTTTAGAGAGGGAGTGGAAGGACCTGATTTTGGATGACAAGGAAAGAATTGAAAGGAAAAAAGGAAATACACCACCAAATGCCAAAAGAAGGTACGGGATACTATTAAGAATGTAATTATGTACTAATTGATTACTCTTTATATTTATATAATCTAACATATTTCAAACTTTTAATAGATTGAGTGACACGTCAAAGGCAACCAAGGCAAGACAAGAAAAGCACGAGCAACACAAACTCGACCTTGGTGGTTATATGAAACTTGTTGCATGAATTGTAAGTATCTCATGTAAATGAAATATTGCATCAAAATATTAATAAATTGCAAACATTTTTTTTTTATCAAACAATGCAAGCAAAATTCAAGATACCAAGCAAAAATGCAAGGCTCTGAATTCAATAGAGCGCCCACAGAAGATGACAAGAGAATTGCCTACCAGCAAGGCTATACAGTCGTGGTTGGTCGTCTGCGAGAATTGAGTGGGCATACACAATATTTGAGTGCATCCGTCACACAAGTAAATATGCTAAATGGAAATTGTTTCAAATTGAATACTTTACCAATAATATAATCGATGTTGAGTTCCAACATAAAGTGACTATAATTGTTTTAAATAAGCAAGCAATGATAACAATGTGCATGACATTGGAGTGCAACCTGCTAATCATGAAACATCACCTACACATGAAGGTCCAGATGTGCATCCCAGTAGTGGAGGTATTCATTTTCTATTCAAATTTATTTATGTAGTTTTTAATACAATTAAACATCTTAATTTGTAATTAGACTAGTAATTAATGTAGCATTTTTTATTAATATTTTAGAGCATGTAGTTGGTGGTGACCAAGTGGAGCATGATTTGGGTACACAACATCAAGAACGCAATGTTACCCAATCAGGTAAAGAGGACCAATGCTATTTCTTTAAACAAATATAATTGCAATTGGTGTTTAGCATTAATGTAACCTTTAGTATTTCAACTCCAGATGATCTAGAGGGTGTTCAACATGTTGATGCTGAGGCTAGACAAAATGATGTGGCCCCATCAGGTAAAGAGTGCAATAGTTATGTTCTCTAAATTAATGAAATACTTGTAGCAATAATAAAAAATGTTTTGAATTTAACCCATTTCTTTGTTATTGCAGAGGACCCCCCTTCGCTTTAGTGTCCTTGTCCTCAGTATAGGACTAGGCATACATCGAGATCACGAGCAGAGGGCAGAACAATTGCTGAGGGGGGAAATGATGAAGAAACCGATGTTCCACTTAGTCTTTTCATAGCTTCAAAGAAAAAACAAAAAAAGAAATGATTGTAATCTACCTTATTTGATAATGAGTTATTTTTATGTGTTAATGAATGTAATTATGTGCTAATTAATGGTTACGAATGATATGTGTTAATTAATATTGATGAATGTTGCGTTTTAATTAATGTTAATCAATGTTATGTGTTAATGATTGTTATGTGATATTAATGAATGAATGATATTTTATTAATGGTAGAAAGAAAGAATGAATGAAAGTTATAAGATGTTAACGGGGAATTTAGAGTGATGTTAGTGGGGGGGGAGGGGCCAAATGAGCTTCCACCTTCTCGTGGCTGGCCTTGTTAAGTAGAGAATATTAAATTATTCTCGAAACCAAGCGAAGCTCAACAAGATAACACACTTTTCAATATTTCATTATGTTGCACAGTTAATCTTATTGAAAAATGTATATTGAATCCTAATTGTAGGGTCCAACAGAGCCAACACGAACAACAACAACACAAGTTGCTGGGTATAATGAACTCCCATATTGTCTTATATGTACACTAACAGTATGAGTTGCTTCTAGTGTTGATATCCATGATGGGACTGCAAAAGTTATGAATATGCCTCATCCTTGTAAGTTTTTTTTATTGCTTGTCATTTTCTTTACCATTTTGTTACTTCATGAATGAGGTGTTTTCAGATGTCTATTCCATGAATACCTCTCTATTGTATGCTTCATGATCGATGTGTCTTTAGCATGTCCACTCCATGAGAACCTTTCTCATATATTCTTGTACCTTATTTGTATTTATGTATTACTTCATGGTTTACATGTATGATTCATGCCTTGCATGTATTCATATGTATGGTTTGTGCTTTACATAGCTCCTTCATGCCTTATGAGCATTACTTCATGCCTTGCAGTCTTCTCAAAATATTGCAAAAACATTCAACAAGAAAAAGAGTAGTAGAGGCTACATAACAAAATAAATTAGATCTCCCTCTTTATTTCTTCACTTTCTTCCCCATTTTCTTCCTCCCTTCTTTATCACTTCCCTTTTTCTTTATTTTTCCTTGACATAACTAACCTTTTCTCCTTAATGTTCTTCATGAATCCAAAGATTCATTTACACTCCCCACTTTACATCCATGGCAAGTACCTCCATAACTTCACTTAGTGTGAAGTAATTATTCTCCTCTACCATGGCCTTCATATAGCTTTCATATATCCTTACATATATTACTATCCATATATATATCGACCTCATTCTAAGACTTTGAATCTGCCTCTTCTACCTCATTATGTGACAACAAAATGTGAGGATTTAAGAGAAGCTTCAAATCACAATAGCCCTTAGCATTGGTTCAGAAAGAATCTCATATTATGCCTCCTAGATTGGATGGCTCTAATCCTCATCACACTATTCAACTTTGTCCTCCTCACCGGATTGTTTGCACTCGTGATGATAGAATTGTGAAGATTATATTTCAACAATTTTTTTTTTCTCGCTTCCGATTCAACTCTTTATATGTCCTAAAATTGTACGATCCTAATAGCTTCTACTCTTGTTGACAGTTTGGTGGCTCTGAACAATAGATCCTTCGAAGAAGCGTGATCCTTGTAATTTTGGCCTTCCATGATGTGAAAAAGAGGTTATGTTATGAATAATGGTCCAGATGATTTAGTTAGTTCTTATTAAGTATGAGTAAATTTGGGCTTCCTTGGCTATAGTCACTATTTTGTACTAACTATTGTCATCTAGTGTGATTTGAGCATGGACTTCAACTAATCATGAGGGTGTAAACAATCTTAAATTGTTAGGGGGTACACGGCCTTGACCAAGGGATGAAAGTATTGGGAAAGTACAAGTGATTCATGTGTAGATCAATGTATCATTCACCTATTAATTCCTAGCAACATTCTCAAATAAACAAGCAAAGAGGTATGTTGAGTGCATATATACATTTTATGTTGCCATGATATAAGTAAGATATCAAACATGTAACTTAGATTGATTTGCAATTTCATTCATAAATATTAGATCTTCCTTGTGGATTTTTGAATGCATAATGTCTCGTTGACTTCAATATATTTATTGCAAGTAGTCTTTTTAGCATGAAACTTCACTCATTGAGGTCTCTTACTAAATGCAAGTCAGTTATCCTATCAATGATGATACGTTTTGCATGCACTTTATAGGGAAATCTTATTAATAGCTATGGTTGGGTTGTTAATTGTTTTGTAAAAATATATACAAGTAGATTGGGACATTAGAGTTATAAACACCGTAAATTGTGTTTGAGATCATTGTCCTAATTGTAACAGTCAACTATCATTGGCCCAAGGCCACACCAACACCGTTGTGACACCAAGGTTTGTGCATACTGGAATAAGGGCTACTCTTAGGACATTTCATTACCATTACATATACACACCTAGTGGGGTTTCCAAACACAACTTGTTTGAGTAGGCAATATCACTGGTAAACTTGTGATTGTCACAATTGGTACCCTTAGGACAGTCATTAATATTTGGTCTTTGGCACTTTTTTATGGCTTCTAAATGCTTCTATGGGGTGTGTAGGGTTCCCACACATCTCTTCCAACATTCCATCCAAGGCACTTCACTCTCACCTATATTATATTCCACTTTCTCTATGCTACTATCCTAGAGGTCCGATACATGCTGTTAACATTGCTTTGATAACTCCAAATTCACATCTAAGCTCATCTTAAGGTAACATGTTCATAGTCAATCACTAAGCTTTCTCTATGTGATTTCAAGTAAGATATTGATCTATATAGTTAATTTTGTGATTGATTTGAGGGATACATCCATTGTCAAACCTTAAGAAAATTTTGTTCCATATCCTAGATTTATTTTGTTTTAATTCTCAGTGAGTAATTTTCAATAGTAATAAAGTGGTTTATAGCCTTAGATTTCAATGACAAAAGATCAGTTATTTGAATAAATACATATAAACATAAAGCATTATTTTCAAATTGCTTTGATATATTATGTATAACAAATTGCTATGGTTGCAAATTGCTTTGATATATTATGTATAATAGATTGCTATAACCAAATTTTTGTGCTATACTCTTGGATCCAATACTCATGATTTTGGATTTTAGATAGCATGCCTCCCTAGATTACTTTGGACTATAGGTGTAGATTCATTGTGGTTTATGCTAAAATAACTCAAACAATTGTACATAGTTTATGGGTAACTTCACTTAAGAAACTCATGTCTCATCTCAATTATGTTCAATTACATTGTCAATTTGAAGATTTGGTCAAGTTTGAGGTAGGAACTCAAATTCCTCCTTTGTTTTTTAATTGAATTGATTTTAGCTTGTTGCAAATGAATTGTTGAGTGAATTAAAGTATTCTTCCAATTTAAATCTCTCCATTTGGATGATTATATGATTTGTATGAACCAAATTTGGAAATTACGAGTATATATGAGGTTATGCTGTTCAATTCTATTTGGGATGTTGAAATGACAAATTGAGGGAGTATTGTATTGTTGAGTTGATTAGAATCAAAAGGCTATTCTTGCATTTTCATTTTATGCACTTTGAAATTTCAAGGTTTTTGAGGTCCATTAGTTAAGGATGTTTGTGTTGGTCCCATAGACTATTTAGTCTCGTGGACGTCATTAAAATCGTTCATTCATTCATTCATCAATGGTAATTGGCCTCATGACTGGGTTTTGGTCCAAACTTGGGAATTATTGAAAAGTCGTATTTGATGATTTTGAGATGATATTCTATTATGGAATCATGATAACATATATGTGAATTTTGATAAGGGATCAATTAGGATCCGTTCTCTTGGTGTTGTGCCCAATTGAGTATGTCTTGCTTATGTATGAAAATGGTATCTTGTAATTAAGACAATTTGATGTATTTGAGATGTCTTGTATTTAGATATGGCATGAGCTCAGTCCTAGAGTGAGTCTAGGGAGTGGCTCCCACTCGTGTCCCTCGTCTGAAAGTGGTAAGCATGGCATTCGTGTTTGGGGAGTTTTGTAATCAAGTGATAACATAACAATAGACTTGGGTTAAAACAAATAACAAAATAATTGGTTCCTTGAGCACACCTTGAGCGCTATCACAACACCAAGGGTGTTTTGGGAAGGCATGGTCGAACATGGAGCATTGGGACTTGTGCGAAGAGGCATGCCTACTCACACACGGATTATGTGATCGTTGTTCTCGTTCATGTGCATGAGAGAATGCTTCGTTCCATATGGTCCGTCCCCAAGAGCACATATGATGAAAGGCATGCCCGCACATGGAGTGTTGGGACTTGTGCAAAGAGACATATCCGCTCATGTAGCATAGGGATTGTGTGATCGTCGTTCTTGTCCGTATGAGAGAATGCTTGGTTCCATATGGTGTGTCCCCATGAGCACATACAATGAAAGGAAAGCCCGCACATGGAGCGTTGGGACTTGTGCGAAGAGACATGCCCACTCATGTAGCACAGGGATTGTGTGATCGTTGTTCTCGTCTATATGAGAGAATGCTTTGTTCCATATGGTGCATCCCCATGAGCACATACGATGAAAGGCATGCCCGCACATGGAGCATTGGGACTTGTTGAAAGAGAATGCCTACTCATGTAGCACAAGGATTGCACGATCGTCCTTCTCGTCCATATGAGAGAATGCTTGGTTCCCTATGGTGCATCCCCATGAGCACATACGATGAAAGGCATGCCCGCACATGGAGCGTTGGGACTTGTCGGAAGAGACATGTCTGCTCATGTAGCATAAGGATTGCACGATCGACCTTCTTGTCCATATGAGAGAATGCTTGGTTTCATATGTTGTGTCCCCATGAGCACATACAATGACACTTCCGCCACTGCACTCTAGAATCTAATGCCTTGTGTATTTTTAAAGTAGCGAACCTATGTGGATTCATGACTTGGTATCATCCTTCTCTATTGATGTTGCACTGTATTGTTCCATTACTTGTGTCATGTATGCATCGTGTATGGCATGTGTGAGCCTATAATCCCCCTTGTATACTTTGATTGACTATTTATAACTATCTCCACAAGCACGATGGGGTGGACCTAGGGTTCCACACGGTCGGGTGGCATTGCAAACCACCGTTGGGGACCGATGGACTCAATTCGTGATCACCTCACAGAGCACTTCCACCTCCCTCAACACATGTTCTTTCTCTTTCATCTTTTCTCGCAAGTTGTAATTCAAATGTATATTGAAATAAGAATTGTAATCATTGATGATATGTATATTAAACACTCCAAGTGGAGATTGATGTAATTGAACATAATTGATATGGTTTATGCTAACTTCACTTAAGTATATTATGGGCCCATAACCCATAGGTCCCAAGATCAATTTCATAACTAGAAAATAAGATATCTAAATGAGTTGAAATTTTTTAGGAGTAAACATGTGGGCATGTTGAACTATACAAGGGGAGAGATGACCTTTAAATTTTTTTTTTTTATACCAAAATTTAAATTCAAATAACCTAGTTACTTAAACAAAAGAAAGGTTGAAACTATTTTATATCAAGTATTTTGTGGGTGGTCATAATGCATTTCTGTTTTCTTTTAAGATGCTAGTAACATTATTTTTAGTACTATCTTTACCTATTGTACTTTGCTATTGGACTCGATCAACCCAATAACCTTGTACATGTGATTTATTTTATTAAAGAGGATATTCATGTAGTCCGGAATGCATGATTATCGTCTTTGAATCTATGTTGAATATATAATAACAAGTGACTACTTAGTATGAGATATATACATGTCATTCAATAGGTATATGTCATGTATTGACATAGGATGACACTTTATATGAGATTATCAATTTGGGATATACTTATAAGAAATATGTGTATATATAGTAGATAAATTCATTTCATGTATATATATAGTAGATAAGTTTTGGTAGCTAGCAAGAACAACTAACTTAGATAAGGTAGATAAAGTCATTTCATCTCCCTAATTAGCTTTAAAGGCTCTTGTATTTGGGTTAGGTAATTCCCTATCAACACCATTTTTAATAGGTTTACCAATACTCAGTGGTTCATACAATCCTCTTAGGAGTTGGACCATCTCAACCATGGTGCGCCTGATCATATTAGATTGAAACCAGTGCGCCTCATATTAGCTTGAAACCTATGCCCCCTATTGGTAGCTGATGGGGATAGAATATCATTTGCTGTACATATTAGTGAGGTGTGGTTTACATCTAGATAATAATAATTTTTATTTTTTAAAAAAATAGCCTTCGGAATTACGACGGATACTAAACTTTGCACCAATGATGGAATCGTCGGACCAACAACATTCTCGTTGGTGCAAAGGTTCAGGATTCTGTCGAAATTCAGACCCCTACTAAACAAAGATTTGACGAGGATGCTGTATGTCCGACGACATTTCCTTGTCCAATGTTTGTCGATGCATATTACTGGACCGACGACAAAACCATCGGATCAACAACATTCTCGTCGGTGCAAAGTTTCAAACTTCCATCGAAATTCCGACGCAATCTAAACAAACATCCAATGAGGATGTTGTATGTCCGATGACTTTTTTGACCGGAAGAGCGATCATGCTCGTTGTCGGCAGAGTCCATGGTGTCATCGTAATGTCGATGTTCAAAGGCATCATCAAAAAGTCCAACGACAAGTTTTCAACGAATACTTTTGTCGGCAGTCCGATGAAAAGTAGTCACAATTTCGACAATCGACCATCAGAAATTAGCCTCGAATGTACTAGTGTCACCTTACCGGTATAACCTAATTTCACCAGTGGGCCTTCATACCTGCAGACCTCTTCTCTGTCAGTGGATCAACTTGGTCTTCCATCAAACATGTTGGTCCTTCTACTAAGGCCATTTACCGACAACATTAACCTTCTTTGTGTATACCAGTTCACATCCTTCAGTTCTTCTTTTGCTTGCTTGCTTTGCCTTGCCTATGGTCCTTCTTTACCAGTAGCTTATGCATTTCATGTGTACCGATAACGTACCTTCTATCTGCTTACACACATATGGATTGATATCATCATGTCTTACTTCTCCCATACCGATCACCAATTCTTACTCACCGGTGACCATGCCAAACCGGTTGACATCAATGACAACTTAATGCCAATAATGCTAACAGAAATTTTCTCAGATCCTACTCCAATTTTCTACTATAGGCCTATGAAGTTAGATCTTCAAATTTACACTTCTGGATCCATAACCTTTATGTCCAAACTCCGTTTTGCATGATTCTTATGTCATCGAAAAGTTGGTTCAGTACTCTACATAGATTTCAGGCCTATTCTTCCAGAATATTCTCTAGGTATTTGCTTTTTTTATCATATATTTGATCTAGCCTTTTGGGTTCCTTTCTTGGAAAATGTGCAAATCAATTGATTTTTTTAGATTGAAATGAAATTTTTTGACATTAAGAGACTCTATATTGTTGTATCAACCAGTTTCTATAATTTTTTTGTTCATTTATCGTGGATCCAAATCATCTATCGAAATAATATTATTTTAAATCTAAATAATTGTTTTAATTTTATTTCACATATATCTTTGATACATCAAAATATATCCACTCCTCATTAAACATTATTAAAAATAAGCACATTTAATCAAAACCTAACTTTATATAAAAGATGAGACAATGTAGATCATTACATATAATTTTTTATTTGAAAATACATTAAAATTACAATAAAATATTATGATTAACTTTGATCACAAATATGATCATCAACATCAATAGATACTTGCTAATTTATTTAAAAGATAAATAAAATTATAATTGAAACATATTTTTAATTTTCCCAAGTAATTAGTGATGGATCTCAATTTGTGAATTTCCATACCAATTACTATAGGACTAGCAAAAATATGAAAATTTCATTTGGCCAAATGCATATTCCTCAATTCTGGACTCTTAGTCAAAAGAAATTTAGCCTAACGCCCGTACAAGAGATGAAAAATATGAGAGTTCCATCTGGCAGAGATTGCTTTTCGTCATCATATTTGAAAGCTGATATAATCGGGCCTTCTATTTTTCCTCAACATTAGTTGCTCTCAGAGTGTACTCTGAAACAAGTTTTGCAAATGATGAAGATTTGTTCTCCAAGAGCTTGGTTGGGGAGTCATATTCAACAACATTTCCTGATTAAAAAGAAGTATTCAGCTCAGAAACCAAGCAGGGCAGGAATGTCTTTCCACAAAAGCAGAGGATTTGCAATCTCAAATATAGGAAAACAGAAGAGGTTAGGATTTCATACCATCACTCAACACGAGGACCAAGTCACTATCACAGACTGATGGAATTCGATGTGCTATGGTTATGACTGTGCAGTCTCTAAATTGGTTCCGTATGGTTTGTTGAATAAGCCCATCTGTTGCAGTGTCCACTGAGGCAGTTGCTTCATCCAGTACCAATATGCGGCTTTGCTTTAATAGTACCCTTCCCAAGCACACAAGCTGTCTTTGCCCCACACTCCAGTTCTCTCCATTCTCACTTACTGCAGAGCAGATCAATGCAAAACGTTCAATACATTTGTCCCAACAGGAAAAGGAAGTAGTAGAACAAGATACTAAATTGGTTCTGTTTCTTATTTCAAAAATGGGTGATAGGATAAACATAGACCTAGAGAATCGAGCTTCTCTTCTTTTTCCCGGACAACTTCCCCCAGCTCGCATTTCTCCAAAGCCTGGAGCAGGGCAGAGCAATGTGAGTATTTACTAACAGAAACCCACATCTTTATAGGTGAGTACTGGTAATCTGTTATCCAAGAAAGAATAAAAATTGAAAAGCAATCAAAATGTATGTAATTATGTATAACCCACCTTCCAAATCTCATCATCTGAATAGTCTCCCAAGGGATCTAAATTATTCCTTATAGTGCCTTCAAACATTGTTGGGTCTTGTGGGATGATGCTTATTCTGGATCTTAGATCGTGCAGACCTATTGTTAAGATATCAATTCCATCAATGACTATTCTGCCTCCCACTGGATCTATAACTCGGAAGAGGGTTTGAATTAGAGTAGATTTCCCACAGCCTGTCCGTCCTACAATTCCCACCTTATTCCCTCCAGGAAAAGTGCATGAAATTCCTTTTAAAACAAGTGGGAGATGGGGCCCATAACGAACCTGATTTTGTGAAAGGACTTTGTAAGTACAGTACTGTCAGAGGATGGAATACTAATTTACATACATAAAGACAAATAGATTGTTACTAATAAGTACTAACCCGAAGATCAATGATATCAATTGTTCCATTTGATGGCCAGCAAGAACTTGGTCTAGAATTCTCTATAACCAATGGAGGTTCGCTAGGTATCCGTGAGTACTGCACCATTCTCTCTACAGAGATCATATTGTTTTCCACATTACAAAGGGTCCATATCAGCCAGGCTTGTGTAAGGTTCAGATTGAGCCCATATGTTATTCCCAAGCCTGCAATGCCTGTTAATTATACTGTATGGTTAACTTTTGTGAACTGCGGTATCCATTTTTTTGGTTTAAATTAGCCATATTAAAAATAATGCATCTCAAATCAATGTCTTTCCTACTTACTTGGACTAATTATGCTTTCTGGTAAGCAAAGCACAAGCACCATAGAAAACACAAATACAAGATTTGATAAAATATCTATCCGAAAGCAAAGCCACTGCATGGCCGCAGCATTGTGGAAACTGGGTCTGGAAAAACCATCGATCAATTGTAGATTTGTATTCATGAATCGAGATTCCTGGTCAAAACTTCTGATTGTGGCTGCCCCAGAGATTGATTCTGCAAAATGTTGTATGACAGGAGCCTTGCAAACTCCAATCAACCTAGCAAGTTCCCTAGAAGTCACTATGTAATATTGCTGCATGCAATGAAAGGGAGCAAATTTAGAAAATTTCTCTTGTTTATAGTGATCAGGAACCAAAACCAAGGAACAAAAATTATAAAGATATTATAGAAAATTTCTTGGTAAGATCTGAATTTTGATTACAATGTTTGATATTATAGAATTTTTTACGTTTAGTGTCATTTCTATCTAGAACAAGCCTCCTAATAAACATGAATATCAAACTACTCCCTCATTGTGAAAATTTATCAGAGATAAGAGGATACCTGGTACCATATACAAATTGCAAGCACGGGTATAAACACAATAAAGACCTGCCAAGCAACTTGAGACATGACTGCCACAATTCCCAAAAGCTGTATGATTGAAAAAGCTAAACCTCCTAGCTGAAAAGGAATAATTTGATCCACTTTACTCTGATCTGTTGACACCTGTCAAAAATCACAGAGAGTTTATAATTCGTGTTGTAGATTCAAACAGTTTTCACTCTTAGCACAAAAGAAAGAAGAGAAAACAACTAGAAAAAAAAAATCTACAAACCCGATTTAGTATACGTCCAGTTGGAGTTGCATCAAAGAAGGACATTGGTGCACGAAATATACAACTGTGCATGTTACTGAAAAGTTGTTGAGCACTTTTAAATCCAGAGAGACAAATAAAGATTGTCCTTACAAGAATACATAATGCACTGCATAATGCCAAAGCCATATAGACCAGAATGAGGGAGGACTTGCTAACCGGAGGCTTTTGATCTTCGGTCAATGGGGTCGCCCATGCCATCCAGTAGCTGCTACTTATGTCAAGTAGCTGAAATGTTGTGTGTGCCAATAAGATGATGGGTATCAAAGCACCTCTATATGCAGCAGTGATGTAAGACCAGTACACCCACAGACTCACCCTGCCTTTCTCTCTTTCTTCTTCTTGCACAAGCTGTGAACTTTTAACCCCTTTATCTATTTCTTTCTCTCCATTAGTTTTTGATTCAAGATCCTCTTCCACCTCTTTTGATTTTTGGCTACTGTCCTGCTTCTGGAGTTTTTGACGATCAACATCTTTCACGTTAGTTGTATTACCAGTAGATGGTCCTTCATCAAGTGCCTGCGATGAGAGGTTCTCAGAATTCTCCATGGCATTGACGGATTTCAATGCCTTTTGATGGGCACCAACCAATTCCTCAAAATCTGTGCTTTCTTGTAATATATCATCATATTTTCCAGCCTGGGTAATCTCACCATCTCGCATTACCTAGAAGAATGTAAATAAGACTGAATCGTCAGCAAAATTTGAATCCTTCCACTTCTTTCTATAAATTGAAATCTCGAAAGGAATAAAATCCAATTAGAGAAGTTAAACCCTACCAAAATGAGGTCAGCTCTATATAAAAATTCGACTTGGTGAGTTACATAGATGACAGTTTTCGAACCCAGAATACGAAGTAGACATTCCTGTATCAGATTTTGAAATGGTGAACATGAAGTAGGTTAACTAACATTAATTTGTTTTGAGCAACTTCTATCTCAAATAAACAATTAACTAAATTTTGCAAATTCAAGAAAGTTATCCTATGTAGAGGCTAAAATGAAAATACCTGGAAAATGTGTGTCCCGGTGTGAGCATCAACAGCACTAAAAGGATCATCAAAAAGATTAATGTCAGCATCTTGATATAAAGCACGTGCAATCTGTATCCTTTGCTTTTGCCCACCACTTAGATTTATCCCTCTTTCTCCAATTTTTGTTTGGTCCCCATAAGGGAACAATTCAAGATCTTTTTCAAATGCACAGGCCTGCAGTACACTCTCATACCTGGTTTTGTCCCATTCCCTCCCAAAAAGAATATTGTCTCTGATTTTTCCACTTTGTATCCATGGAGACTGACTAACATATGCCTTGGTACCACTTATCTTCACAGATCCTGAAATTTTGGGTATCTCTCCAATGATGCAGGATAGGAGACTTGACTTGCCAGAACCAACTGTTCCACACACTGCAACCCTCATGCCTCTCTTTACTTGAACATCTAAGCCTCTTATGGTTGAACTAGGGGCAGTAGGATCCCAAGAGAATACCCCTTCTTGGATCTCAATTGCCATTTCAGTTAAATCATTTGATATTTGTTTGACTGCATCTGGTTGCAGCTCCTCCTCCTGCAGAAAGTCAGCTATCCGATCTAACGACACTTTGGTTTGAGCAATCATAGAGATTAAATCAGGAAGGCTGTATATAGGTTCCTGGAGTATCTTGAAAGTTGCAAGTGCAGAGAGAATCCTGCCTGTGGTCAAAGGAACTCCTATCATTGTACATGTACCAAAAGTTACAACAGATACTAATGCAGGTGTTCCCCAGAAGAAAAATGATAGCCCAGCATACCCATAGAAATATTTTTTCAGCCAATTAGATTCTTTCTTCCTCAATGTTTCGAGTTTCTGCAGAAATCTGGTCTCCCACGCTTGCAATTTTAAGATTTTCATGTTTCTCAATATTTCTGATGTAGCCTTCATCCTTCCATCTTTTGCTTTCATGAGCTTTTCGTTATAATTTTTTTGCATTTTCCCTAGTGGAAAATTTGCCATCATGATTAGTGCCATGGTTGCCATTCCTGCAAGAGAGGCCAATCCCAAGTTCTGATATAGAATACCCAGGGCTAGAAGAACTTGCAAAGGTGATGTCCATATGTCATGAAGATACCAACTGAAATCTCCAATACGATTAGCATCAACACTCATGTAATTGACTATCTCACCACTTGTATGCTTTTGTCTTGACTGGCTTGAAAGCACCAAGCCCTTCTTGTATATTGCAGCTGTCAATGCTGCCTTAACACGTACGCCTAGGTGAACTGTTATGAAAAACCAATGCCGTTGTGACAAAGATTCTACCGCCTTTGCAAGAAGAAATGCACAAGCTAGAACAATGCCTTCACTAGCAAACTGTTTCTTGTCAGCAAGACACTGAACAAAGTTATCTATGAAATAAGGACCTACATATGATGAACAAGAAGTCATCAATGCCAGGAAAGCTGTAAAAAGTATATCCTTTTGAACAATGACAATTGCCATTTTTGCAATAGACAAGGTGCCATTTCCTTTGGCATCTAGCTGGTTTCTAAATTTATGGTAAATGTAGTCAGCCTTGTGGGTGTCTGCAACTTGAGGTACATCATCTATGCCCAAAGGTTTCCTATGACCAGCATCAAGCAAAGGCTTCATCCAAGAAAATGACATCCGGCTGAGAAAACTTGCTGTTGCATAAGGAGTGACTTTTGGCTTAAGGTTTTCAGAATTTTCCTGAATATTATTCAAGAGAGGTTCTTCAATGCTTTCAGTTGAGGAACCCTCACAAGTTTTGCCACAAAAGCTGGCGTAACTCAAAAAGGCTGAAAGGAAAAGAGCCAGAATTTCAACCAGAGAACTCAGGCTAAAGTGTTTTTGCTGCTTTATCTCTTGAATGTTGAGGAACAGGAAGAATGCATAGAGACTTAATGACAAAATCCACCACATCCGAAGTAAAAATGGCAGGTTCTCTTTACTTCTTGTGAGAGAATAATATGCATAACCTGACATGATAGCCCAAGCCATGGTCTGAAAAACATACTCTCCTTCGGCTCCAAAATCCTTAGGAATTTCCTTTAGCCACCAACATAAAGGACTCCATATTCCAAGTGAGGCGTACAGCACTGTTAGAGAAATGCAACTAAGCAGGACCAATTTATGCATAACCCCAAGTTGCAACTTTCTGGAATGAGTAGGTTTCAAAACAGAGGATTCAGATCTCCGTGTGCAAATCCTCCAGAAAAAGGGAAGGATAAGGCAAATAACAAAGACAAAGTGAAGCACAATTGCAAGTGCATGCCGCATGTAAACCCCAAAAACACTATCTGCAAATTCTCCCCATTTCCTATCTCCAACCAGTCGCATCAATTGTGTTGCCCAAATAGACTCCATCACTACAAGCAGGCCATGGACAAATATCAATATTGTTTTCTCATTCCCAAATTTAGTTTTCGTTAAGTGTAACTATCTACAATACCCACTTACTCCTACTCGGAATATCAATCCCATTCATCTTTTCCACAACTAATAAACGTATCAGATTCCTACAAAATTGTTGTTCTAACATGAATGCTGAATTCATAATTAATTGATTCAAGAACCAACAAATGTATAACTACTTAGAAATTCCAGACTAAAACCAGCACTAAAACCTACAAGCAACCCAATTTTTTTCCCCATCTAGTGTTCTCAAGTATGTGTCCGAGCATTTATTTACGACACCCAGTTTCCATTAAAGCACATACTAACCAAGCTGCATGTTTTCCATTTATGAAATCACTGACAGATCATATTCATACAAATTGAATATTCTAAGTTGTGACACCCATGTACTTATTGATTGTATACTTAAGCATGATAAATTTATTACTCCAGAAGAAAAACTACACTATAATTAACTGTAATGCATACTATGAAAACCAGATGAAATACAGAAATTATGCCAGTAATAAAATCAAACATTTTACTAACATTTCATGGCGGCAATTGGCATGAGCTGATCCTCTGTTGATGTTTGTGGTATTGGCATAAACTTATCTGCTATTTGTCTCGATCTCCTCTGTATTCTTGCTGATATTCTGACGGGCGTATCAAGGAATAATTCAGTTGGAATATAACAAATGTTTATTGCGATTATCGCCAAGCTGGTTGCAGCCCAAAAACAGAGGGGTCTCAATTATTTCACTTCTACTTGACTGCAACAAATTCTCATGAATAACCAAATATATACATGCATTGAGCCAAGTCGTCCAAACAAATTGTCTTGTTGACCAAGGAATCGAACGAATCGAGAGAGTGAGAAGTGAAAGTGAGTGGAAGGCGCATGGAAACCAAGTATTATGGGCAAATGGTGAGAACAGTCAAAACGCAAGCTTGGCAAATGAGCATGTGGGTAGGCTGATTTCTAGTAGTGGCAAGGAGGAAATTGCTGTAGAGATTTGTTCTCCAAGCAATCTAATTTTAAATTAGGGTAATATTAGCAAAATATTTAAAATCGGTATTGGATGGTTGCTTAGGCTAGGCATTCTCTATGTCACAAGTTCAATTGGACAATCCATGGTTGATATCATGTTAGGGATGTGTCTAATCTGTCTAAACTTAACTTTTGGGCTGTGGGGTTTGTACAAATATAAAGGTTATGAAAAAGCAACATAAATCCTACAATATTTTAAAAGTGTGTTTTTTTTAATAAAATAAAATATTTTTTAGTTAATATATATCTATTTACAATTTGATATATTTAATTTTATTTAATTTACCAATTATTTAAAATTTCCAATATGAAATTATTTGTATGCAAAAAATAATAAATTAAAAATGAAAGTTAGTTTTAAATCTAAATTTTAGTCTTTTAACTTATTCTAAAATTATAATTAGTCATTATTGATTTATTTTTTAATGGAAATTTAATTTAATTTAATTTATTTGCATTAGATAATAACTGTTTATGAATTTTAAAAATTATAATTACGTCGAAGGCGTTCCCTATGTGAGATTTACAAGCTCAATTGGACGATCCACGGTTGATATCATCTTAGAGGCTCGCAAGACGATTGAAACGTTTACAACCATTAGATGTTAAAGCAATATAAATCCCACAAAATTTTATTTAACTTAATTTTTTGTTTAAAAATAATTTCATTTGATAAAATACAATGCTTTTTTATAATTACATACATAAATTCTTTTTTATTAAATCCTAAAAAGTTTGTTTTTGGTGTCACGGAAGGAAAACTTCTGGGACATATCGTTTCACAGGAGGGAGTAAAGGTAGATCCACAGAGGGTAAAAGCAATACAGTAGCTCAATCTCCCTTCCAACAGAAATGGAGTGAGGTCCTTCTTTGGACAGGTGAACTTCCTAAGGCGTTTTATTCCTGATTTTGCTGAAACTACTAAATACATTGTAAATATGATGAGTGAGAAAGTTGCCTTTAAGTGGAATGAAGTAGGCATAAAGGCTTTTGAAGAAATTAAAAGGGCAATTGTGCATGCACCTACCCTAGTTAATCTAGATTTTAGTAAAGACTTTATTATTTATTGTTATGCATTAGAACATACTATGTCTAGGATTTTGGTATAGAAGGGTGAGGGTAATGAGGAGATTCCAATTTCCTTCATGAGTGTACCCCTGAAGAATCATGAGTTAAAATACTCACAGACAGAGAAGCAGGCCTATGTGGTAGTAAACGCTGTGAAGCAATTCAGGTACTACATACTTCATTCACATGCAATTGTTTCTGTTCCCAATTCTGCAGTAAAAGTTGTTTTAACCCAACAGGATGTTGGTATCAACAATAGAGCATCTTGGGTCTCCAAGATTTAGGAATTCAATTTGGACATCAAACCCACTAAACTGGTCAAGGGACAAGGCCTTTGTAAGTTGATAGCAGAGAATAAGTTTGAAGAAGAGGACAATCTACCCTTAACTCTGTTTGTCAGTCATCAAGATTCTTGGTTCACCAATGTTGTGTATTATCTCACTTATGGAGACTGTCCAGATCACCTTTCTCCTAGGGAGAAACAAAATTTGGGGTCGAAAGCTGCAAAGTACGTCATTTCTAATAACATATTGTACAAGAAAGGCTTAGACGACACTTTTCTCCGGTGTGTGGATAAACCACACCAAGAGGCTTTATTGAAAACTTTTCATAATGAGGCATGTGGGGGTCATTTCTCTTCTACGGTTACTGCATATAAAATCCCGAGGAACTGTTACTACTGGCCAGGAATGTTCAGAGATGCGTACGCGTGGATGACGAAGTGTGAGAAGTGCAAATTGTTCATAGGTAAACCCCAGCTGGTTGCCTTGCCCTTAAGACTCGTAGTGATTGAAGAGCCCTTTAAACAGTGGGGGTTAGATTTCATTGGTCCTTTGAACCCAATTTCCAGTGCAAGGCACACTCACATATTAACAACAACTGACTATTTCACTAAGTGGGTGGAAGCCATCCTTGTGAAAAAGACCACTTCAGAGATTGTGTGTGCATTCCTTAAGGATAATATTCTTGTCAGGTTTGGGGTTCCTCAGAAAATAGTTACAGATAACGCATCAAATTTCTCCTCATCTGAGTTAATTTTATTTTGCTACGATCATGGAATCACCTTGGCACACGCTTCTGATTATTACCCACAAGGTAATGGTCAAGCAAAATCAAGTAACAAGAACTTGATTAACATCATGAGGAAGTTGGTTAGTGAGAATTTCAAGGATTGGCATAAGAGGTTACATGAAGCACTGTGGGCAGATCGAACTTCTCCAAAACAGGGCATAGGGATGTCTCTGTTCGAGCTGGTATATGGCATTGGCGCACAACTCTCTCTTCCTTTAGAGTTAGCAGCTTCTAGATTGCAGACAATGGTAGAAGATGCATTTTTTTAGAGCTCCCTTGAAAAGATAATTATGTACCTAACCAAGATTGAAGAAGAGAGGGAAAAGCTGGTTGACAGGATTACAGAACATCAGATGAGGGTTAAAAATATCTTTGATTAGAAAGCAAGGCCTAGGAAGTTCATGAAAGGTGATATGGTGTTCTCTCTTCCTTTAGAGTTAGCAGCTTCTAGATTGCAGACAGTGGTAGAAGATGCATTTTTTTAGAGCTCCGTTGAAAAGATAATTATGTACCTAACCAAGATTGAAGAAGAGAGGGAAAAGCTGGTTGACAGGATTACAGAACATCAAATGAGGGTTAAAAAGATCTTTGATCAGAAAGCAAGGCCCAGGAAGTTCATGAAAGGTGATCTGGTGTTATTATGGGATAAAAGGAGAGAGCCGAAAGACGCTCATGGCAAATTTGAGTCACTGTGGAAGGGACCTTATGTAATTCATGAAGTTAGGGGCCCCAATTCTTTTAAACTTGCTTACTAGAATGGCTTTGAACCACCCTTGTACTATAATGGGCAGGACTTAAAATTGTATCAATTGTAAACAGGCATCCCCTGTCAGTTTGTACATACAATTCTATTGTGTTAGTTTAGGTGTGTCAGTTTTGTTGTGAGTCGAGCCTTTGTTTTGAGTCATTTTGCGAAACCAGAGATTTTGAGGTTCATTGCTTGGTACTTTGCAGTCCCAATCCCCACGTAGAGCCACTGTTGGCAGCACATATAAAAATTTCCATTCTATATGTCTCCTTGTTTGAGTTATGCTCACATCGGATCCGTTGGTCAAGTCATTTGTTTAAAATTCCTCATGTAATCCAGTCATTGCTATCTTGTTCAAGTTTCACTGCATTGAACTTGAACTTGAACCTTTTGGGTTCAAGGTTCAAAGTTCAACGGGCGTTGTATTAAAAGTTTTTCCTCCCGTGCGGTTTTAAGTCTTCCCTAGTTCTTGTTGGTGTTTTACATCGTTTGAACCTTGAACTTGAACCTTTTTGGCTCAAGGTTCAAAGTTCAAGATTTGTCATGCTTATGATTTGTGTCATGATTGTTTCGCAAGGTTCAAAGTTTGATGTTTAGGCTTCTTGGAGATCATGTGACTTGGCATGAGGTGGCGGTGTGGATTTTAAGATATGATAAATGACGACAGAGGAGAGGAATATTATTTCTTTAATGATTTGAAATCTGTTATTTATAGAAAGTATGGTGTGAGGATTCATATTGTTAGATATGAAGTGACTTAGCATTTAAGGCATGCTTGAGCGCAATCATTTTAGAGTAAGGTCACACGAGTGAAGAGTAATGGGGATAGTTCATTGTAATCATGGGTAAGATTTTCCCAGCGTTTAAATTGAGTAGTTGTCATGTCGAGATTATCATTTTCTTTGGATAAGTTTTAAGAAGAAGTTTTTAGAGCGGGAAGAAACAGACTGCGACACGGGTTTGCAGATGATAGAGGAAGGTATGTTCAACAACTTTCTCAATTGTTGCAGTTTGTTTTAGAAAAGATCTGGGTATTTTGCTAGTTGTTTGTTTCCCTTTTCCCTTTTCTTCTTTGCCTAGGTTAATTGGAGAAAATCACGAGCTAAACATGAGGCCTACTCTGCCTAAGTTAGTGAGCTCATCTTCCCTTGTAAGTTCTTTACCAGAGCTGGATTTAGATGATTTCCTAGAAAGAGTACGGAACCTAGCCGCTGATCCTATGATGAGAGATATTGCACAGAGCGGATTATTGGAAGCAGCCGCATTTCCCACAGCTGCTCCTTGCCCTGAGTTGGTTTTAGAATGTATGAATCGCTATGATAAGGGTAACAGATGCATAAGGAAAAATAATGGTGAGGTTTTGTTATCCATTGATAGACAAACAGTAATGGCCGCCATGGGTATCCCACATCGGGAACCTTATGAAGATTGGACAATTGGAAAATTTTATGGAATTTTCTCTAAGAAAAAGCAGTATTACAGAACTGTCATCGCCCGAAATTGGCTTTTGAAGTTCCAAAAAGGAGGCTCAAGGCTGCCAAGACCCCTAACCCGTGAGCATTTGATTCTTGCAATCAAAGATTTGGTAATATTGTTGAGCATAGTTAAGGGAAATTCACACTCCTTTTATTGGGAGGACTGGATGTATTTCTTCATCTAGGTCACTCTAGACAAAAATCGGTTCATTGACTGGGGAACTGTTATTGCAGAAAGGCTACACGAGGGTTTGAGTAATTACTCAGGGATGTCAAATTTCTATATGTCTTCATACCTGTTATATATGCTTGCTTGTGTGAGGGAATGGTCTAGATTGTCCCATGTAAAATGGGTTCAAGGCATAAAAATTTATGAGTATCACCCCCATTCGACTTTAAAAGGACATGTTGATGATTATCTCCGCTGGAATGATATTTTTGCTGGAGGTTGACCTTTGAATTACAAGATAACTTGCATAGGAGGATGTCCGCAGAAGTCGTTGAACTAGTTAACATCTATGGCAATTTATTTACACAGTTTAATCACTTCACTTACCTAAGGGTTGGAGGTTTTAAAGGCGAACACTTTAGGCTACCCAGGTATGTTTCAGACTCCTATATTTTGATTAAAGTTTCCAGGTAGCTAGCCTATGTCAGAAAGGATTATGGTGAGGATTCTGACACAAGTGGAATTTTTCCCATCGATTTAGGCCATTACAGTTGTAGGTCCGTCTCTGATGCGCTAAATCTTGAGCTAGAATTTAAGAGATTTATTTTGAAAACCTTTGTGAAAAGGGATAACTTTGATAGTAAAGGTTTTATTTCTCAATATGTGAAGAAGATGGTGCCTGATCAACATGTGTCCCAGTTGGAGGATTATTGGGAGGGTTGCCTGAATGAATTTGAAGTAAGAAAAAGGAGTTGGTCCAGGTTAACCTTGAAACAGATTCATGACATGAAATTGCCAATGGATACTTCAGGTGTCACCACTAATAATGAAGATGTACTGGATTCAGAGTTTATGAAATGGGTACATAATGAACCTCTCCCAGAGGTGGATTGGAGTAAAAAGATGGAAGATAGCATTCAGACACGCACCTTTAGCGTAATTCGCAGGACAGAAAATTGGCTTAGGAGTTGTCGATTTCATCCAACGAGAGCAACCAGTTCAAGAAACAAAAGTAGGAAGAGGAAGACCACAAGCAAAACTTTTGTTTTAACTAACATCCCTATTTTTGTTGCAGGAAAAAGGCAAACAAAGATTAAAGAAGAGAAACTTGAAACCTAGGCTAAACTTTCTATTGGTGGTCAGGTTACCAGGTCGAGGTCCAAGAAGAGTTTTTAGTTGCCGGCTCCCCATCTCATTCTTGATTTGGACAAAGAGGAGGTACTGTGCGATATGGCATCCCTTGTTTCTGACAGAGACAAGGTTTCAACTGGCGTAGATGCTACTTTCCAAGACTTAGGGATGCTTGATATCCAGTCTCATGCAGACAGTGCCACACTACTACTTTCAGAAGGATCTCCCCCCATGCCATCTAAGGAACTGACTCTGGCACCTAAGTGGTTAAGTGACTCAATTACAAGGAAAAGAAATGTGGTTCCTATTTCGGTATCAATGGAGGATGCTGTGAGTAAATGTCTGGGAAAATCCACGAAGCCTAAAAGGCTAAAAATGGAGGCTATGATTGGTTTTGACGAAAGCACAAAGCATTGGACTGCAGACATTGCCAAATCCACATCTAATAAAGATGTTGTTACTGCTTCAGAAGCAGATTATGCCATTGAATGAGTTGATTTGGGGGTTAGAACCAGACACTAACACATTTGGACTAGATTTTCGACTGAGGTTTCTGACGGAGAAGGTATATTGTGGCCAAATTTGATTTTTTTTGAAAAAATGCCCGCATTCGTTGTAATTCTGATGGAAATTTCCCTTTTGGTTTCGACGAAAAAGGCATTAGCAATTAGAATTTTCTTTTTTTCAAAAAATTGCTCGAGTTCATCGTAATTCCGACAACAGTAGCCATTACAAAATAAAAAAAGAGGCGGGGAATTCATTTGTGAATTGCAATCTCGCGTAGGCATCCGTGGCAAATTCAACCCCCAAGAACATCAAACCCGCGTTGAAGGCAATCCCACGCAGGAGGTAGATTCAAATTGCCCTAGTTTTTGATTTCATGTTGCAAAAAATATACATGTAGTGGTTAATTGTCCTAGTTTAATCTCATAAAACCATAGAACTGTGATTGAGGAGTGAGCGTTCAATTTTGTAGTAGCAATCCCTTCCTCCCGTATACACGTGTGTCGATTGTTCACATGAGATCACATTTCTTTGCGGCATCATATCAAATAATTCACGACCCTTGTCCATGTTTCCACATTTTGCATTCATGTCAAGCAGGGCATTTGCAAGTACAACACCTAACAAAATTCCTCTATACGTTATGCTTTGATGGATGTCCATACCCTGTTCCAAAGCTCCCATTTTTGCACAGGCAGGGAGGATGCTAGCAAAGGTTATGGAATTTGGCTTTATGCCTTCCAATTTCATTTGCTTGAAAGTGTCTGAAGCCTTTTCGACAAATCCATTTTGTGCATATCCAACAATCGTTGCAGTCCACGAGACAACATTTCTTTCAGGCATTCTATCAAATAGTTCACATGCCTTGTCTATGCTTCCACATTTTGCATACATGTCTACCAGGGTAGTTATAACTACAACATCTGACAAAATTTCTCTATCCTTTATGCTTCGATGAATGTGCATACCCTGTTCCAAATCTCCCATTTTGGCACAGGCAGGGAGGATAGTAGCAATGGTCGTGGAATTTGGCTTTACACCTGCCGATTGCATTTGCTTGAAAGTTTCTAAAGCCTTCTCAACAAATCCATTTTGTGTAGTTGCAAATACATCTGACAAAATTCCTCTATCTTTTATGCTTTGATGGATGTCCATACCTTGTTCCAAAGCTCCCATTTTGGCACAGGTTGGGAGTATGCTAGCAAACGTAACTAAAGAAATGCAATGATCAGCTCCAAAGACATCAAACCACTACTAGCAAACCCAAGAGTCTAAAATATGATAGGGAATAGTGTGAGTTGTCCTGAAATAAAATATTTTATTTTCAATTTCAACTGAAACATAATTACTCGGCCATTTAATGTTATTAATAAGTGTTTAAATTATGAAAGAGATAAATGGTTGGCCACAAGTACATGAGTTAGTAAATGCACACAAATAAGTGAATTTGATATTCAAAACTATCTACAATGAATTCAATTCTTGTCCATTAGTCATTTATGTTTGCAATAAGCATCTTTCTTTGTTTTTCTCAATCTTTAATCATAGTTATGTGCATATTTCACATTCTATAATTAGGATATCAATTGCTATGGCTGAACACTAGCATGATGTTTGTGTTGTGGTATAGATGCATGGAAACATAATTCTGGGATTGTTATATTATAGAGATCATAAATCTAGATATCGCATATTAGTTCTAGCTCTTCTTGGATTGAGTCTAAAGTTGACATACAGTCATAAAGCCATTATTAGCAGATCTATCCATTTCTAGTAAAGACAATTGAGAAAGTCATTTTGATATTGAGAGTTTCTTATCTTTTTACCTATTGATCATTATTAAGCCATAATATTTAGGTCTATTTATCTCTCTTGCAAAACCTTTGTAAGTGTCCTCGATTGCCCCTACTACTCACTCTTCAATTCAAAAAAATGGAGTTCTAAAGATTTGTTGCACAAGATGGTGTTGAACGTATCAACAAGGCTAGCATGGAAGGCATGTTCAAGCTTCCACTTGTACAACTTACAACAAATGATTTGTTGATAGAATAAATTCTTGAAATAGGGATACAATCAAAAGACAAGTAAGTACATACAAACCTCCTCAATTGAAAGTAAAATCTGTGTATAAAAAGAGTACATTGAATCCCAATCCATAAACACAATAGAGATACCAATGGAGACTTAATTGGATGTAGCATGTCGTACCAAAGTTGTTAGAGTATGCTAAGATAGTACATAATGTTTCCTAAAGCCACATTAGTATTTTACCCAGATAATTATCTACCAAAACTAACTATAGTAATCCTTTTGAGGATTCATTTCATGGTGCTAGATCTTCATTTAGTTCCACTTCTTGTTGGAGAAAAGAACAATTATTTCTTGAGGTAGATGAATATGACATCAACAAAGGACAAGACCCTTTCTAGAATATAACAAATTCTACTCCAACAAAAGATCATGGGGGTTTCACTAGAGATATTGAATAAGAGATAGACTTCTACTGCTGCATTAAAAGCATTGGCATGCTCTTCATTTATTGATGTAAACTCTCTGTGACGCCACCACAACCAACAAAGGTGTAAAAAGTTGTTTGCAATGCATGGATTTTTAGGATTGTCCTTTGAGAAAACATAATTAAAGTATGGAAGCAGGATCTGCCAGCTCCTGAGGGAATCTTGATGAAAAATAACTATAAAATATTTGGGCAAGCTTATATGCAAAATAAGCAAACTAGAAATCTAAATTCAATAAGATGCTCTGTTTAATGATGATAATTTCTATTTTCTTTCCTGTGAAGAAAGACCATGTCAGAAAATATCAACGAACAACAAAATAAGGAGACAATTGCTAGATTGTGGTCTAACTTTAAAAGAAAAGGTGATGGAAAATGTTACTGTTTGTGCAAAATTTGTAAGGGGTTAAAGGCTAGAAGACTTCTAATCAAAATAGCAAAGAAACATTGTAGGCTGCATGGTCACATTGAAGGTGGACATGATTATCATCCATTGGTAATTTTTTAATTATATCGTGGCGACAATTTATATACATAATAAATCACGTGATGATGAGATCATGATCACGGTTTATTTGTTCCTATCAATTTTATATAGGTCGAGCACCTCGGAGCACATGGTATGGATCAACACAACCCTGAGAATATGGTTTTCAAAGTGGATGAACATGGAGGTGTGAATATCGAAGCTAAAGATAATGATCCCATGGAAGATGACGATCATGAGCCAGAAAACACAATTGAAGATGATGGTACAAATACATTGATCCATGACTCATTTAGTACTCGTGCAGCTGATCATGATGATGAAGATGACCTTGATGTTGTTCATGATGTCCCTCTACTTGAGAAGGCATCTGAGGCCCTTTACGAAGGCTCGTAGGCAACTCTTCTCTCCGATGTATTGTTGTTGGTGAACTTGAAGGTTATGGATGGTTTATCCAACATAACAATGTCACGTATGTTAAGGTATGTCATATATGTCATAATAAGCTGTGAATCATGTTGTACCATTAATATTCTTTATTATAACAAATTATATTTTTTCACTGTAGATTGATAGGTGAGTTTTTGTTACCACCATCAAATATTCTACCTCGCTCATACCAAGAATTATCTGTCATTATGAAAGATATTGGAATGGAGTATCAAGAAATAGATGCTTGTCCCAATGATCATATTATATATCACAAACAACATGAATTTCAAACTCAATGCCCTGAATGTCATATCAGTAGATATCAAACAGATCAAATAACAAAAAGGTTTCCTCGCAAGGTTCTTCGCTATATTCCCATTATTCCACGAATGCAATGATTATTCAAGTGCAGTAACTTGGCACAATTTATGGATTACCATGCACGCAATAGAAGTCGAGATGACATTATTCGAATGCCTGCAGATGGTTCAGCATTTATGGACATAGAGGAAAAGTGGCCACACTTTAAAGAAGAACCTCGTAATCTCAGGCTTTCATTGGCAGCGGATGGTGTCAATCCATTTGGAGAGATGAGATCTGTTTACTCAGTGTGGCCTGTTTTTGTTATCAACAATAACATTCATCCATGGATGTCAATAAAGAGGGAGCACATAATGTTGGCAATGATTGTTCTAGGTATTTTATCATTTAAATATAGTCGTCTAAATTTAATTATAAATATTGCAGTAAAATGGTCATAATAATTATGTAATGTTTTTGTTCATTTGATTAGGTAAGTACCAAGTTAAAGATATGAATGTATATATCAAGCCTCTTATCGAAGAGTTGCTGGAGTTATGGAATGGTGTCACTATGTATGTTGTCTCTAGACCAAAAGGACAAAGACAATTTCAATTCCATGCGATGCTTCTATGGACAATACAGGATGCCCTGTGGCTAACACATTTTTGTGGTATGTTATAGTGTTTAAGTTGTGCATGAACATTATAATTAAAAAAATTATCATATTTAATCCAATTATACATTATCTTGTAGGTCTTCAAACAAAGGGAAAAATTGCATGTCCTGTTTGTGGTCCAAAGATGAAATCTCATCATTCAAAAAGTTTAGGAAAGCAGGTGTTTGATGAGTATAGGCACTTTCTCCACAAAAATCATAAGTATCGAAATACTTAAAAACATCTTTTCAATGGGAAAGAAGAGAATACATCAAAGCCACAAAGAATGACACCTCACCTGTGGAAGTTGGAATATAATAGAATTAATCGTCAAGGTAATGCCATTCCATCTATTGGTTTGTCATTAAACATATTTTCTATTTTCTTTTGTTTACTGATGATGTGATTGATGATCATGAAGGTCATGAAGGCATAAATGACCACCTTCCTAAGGGAATAAAAATTTATCCCCGACAATTTAGTAGGTTGCCCTACTACGAGCAGTTACAAATTGTTCATTTGTTTGATAGTATGCATATTGGAAAGAATATAACAGAGACAATATGGAAAATATTGGATGGAAGGCATGACAAAGAAAAAATTGTCAAAGTGACATTCAGGATTCCAATCATGCAATGATAAATGTCATTCAATCAAATAGCCATGGAGACCATATTAATATAAGTGAGCTTCCTTGGTTATTAACGGACCAACAAAGAAATGCTATAAAAGAAGTCATATGAAAAATTCGATTTCCCACATGATTTGCTGTGAACATAAACAATCTCATATCAAAGAAAAGTGAATTTGGGCCAGGGATGAAAACACATGATTGGCATACCTTCATTAAGGTAATTCATGTTCTTGTGTTTTTAGTATGTATTTAAGTACTACGTGTACGTGTACTTTTCATTATGTTACAAAAAAATGTAAAGATAATTTTATAACTATTGCAGTACGTTCTACCTCTATCTCTCCTAGACGACTTCGACAATAATGTCAAGCAAGTCATATATGATCTTGGAAAATACATGAGGTAAGTAGTGATATTTGTTTAGTTTGTTGTATAGATATTATATTTGCAATTTGTTTTACTTGTTATGTAATATATTTTTTTGCATCTTGAATACCTTGTAGGTGGTTGTCATGTAAAGAAATCCATAAAGACGATATAAAATATTGGAAGAGAAAAATTCCTCATTTAATGTGTGAAATGCAAAAGTGTCTACCTCCAGCTTTTTTCAATGCACAAGAACACTACCTCATACACCAAGTTGAGGAGATTGAATTGTGTGGACCTGTACACACTAGGTCAATGTGGATGGTTGAGAGGCACTTGAAATTTTTGAACGCTTTGGTTTGACAAAGAGCACATCCTAAGGGTTCTATGGTGGAGGGATATATGGTATACCAGACTATGGTGTACATTTTTTAATATCTTCCTAAGTTTGTAGCAAAGATCCACGTGGATCACATTTGGGATCCCAACACCATTAACAAATTCGAAGGGGAGTACTTGACGGGGAAAGGTAGATTGAGGAAAGTGAGAGGTAATTATAAGATGTTATTGTATTTAATTAATTATTAATCTTCAAAATAAATCGGTTTTAAGACATCTATTTATTTTTTGTATAGTTGGTCAAGAGTGGGATGCACTACATTTGTATATTGCAAACAATCTTGATTGGATGATGGTATGGATTGAACGTTGTCAACATTCTGGATGCACATTAACATGGGAAGGTGTGGCTACATTGGTTAAAGAAGCACATCGTAATGGAGATTCCAATGTTATGCAAAGGGAAATTGATTTAGCATATGGTTTAAGAGATAAATATGTACGTATAAATTTATTAATCACCCATATGTTTATCAACTCACAATGCAATAAATTTTACATGTTTGACATATCGCAAGTCAAACACCACAACGCTATGTGTTGCAATGGTCATAAATTTTGTATAAAAAAGTTGGATGACACGAAGAAAACTTGTGATTCTAGCATCATTGCAGTCTTTGAGGTGACAAATATTTCATTGAGAAATGACATTCATCCTCAACATTCTCAAAATCGATACTATGGCATTTTGGATGATATACTTGAGTGTGACTTTAATTCCTTCAAATTAGTTTTGTTCATCATCAAATGGTATAGGCTACGATTGAATAAAAATGATCCTGATAGAACTGTTATTGAACATGATAATGGTTTTATAATGCTAAATACAAGGTCATTTGAACCAGTTGGGGATGAGCCCTATGTTCTTCCAAGCCAATGTGAGCAAGTATTTTACTCAGAGGTTCCACATAAACTGGGTTGGTCATTTGTTGTTAGACATGATCCAAGAGGAAGGCCAATAAAGTATAATGTGATGGAAGAAGAAGATACCGAAGAAGTAGAAGATGAAGTGGATGATGATCACGATCAACAATTTCTCAATGACGATGAAGAAGACGAGGATGATGATGATGATGATGATGATGATGATGATGATGATGGATGGTGATTTATGATACATATGTGATGGATTACATGTTTATGATGACACATGATATGTGATGCTCAATTACGTATATGATGACACATCATGTAATGCTTCTAATGCTTATGATATGTATGTATTTATTGTTTATCAACTTACAAATGTAGTAATGCTTGTGATGCTCAGTTGATGGTGTTGATTTTAGGTATAGTCCCTGTGTGATGTTGTCACCCTTGGTGGGAACAAGCCATTGACTACAGACATCGTCAACCATTTAGTTGAGGATCCTGCATAGTCTACATAAAGTAAAGGTAAGGAATTAAAAAATTTACAATGATTTTGATGACAACATCTTTTTATTATTTAATACTCTTTTTGTCTACAAAGTTCATGTTGTGTACTATGTAATTTCGCTAACGTTTTTAATACTTTTTCTTTGTCACAGGCTGACATGGATCCTTCACATATCGCAAACAGAGATGTAGCTTGCGATACTTCTATCAAGAAGGTAAACCTCATTGTAATTGTACAAATTAGATAGAAGCAAACTGTTACATTATTATGTTCTTTTTTTTAGTGATTTATACTAATTTTGTAATTGTTAATGATATTCTTGACACAGAGGGATGTTCGAGGAAAGGGAACGGGAGTTGCAGTACTTGAGCACCTTTCTATGGATTCTTGACCCATTTGGAGAGGAACCTAAAGTACGAGCGTCCCCCCATGATTCCAGAGAGGGAGTGGAAGGACCTGATTTTGGATGCTAAGGAGAGAATTGAAAGGAAAAAAGGAAATACACCACTAGACGCCAAAAGAAGGTATGAGATACTATTAAGAATGTAATTATGTACTAATTAATTACTCTTTATATTTATATAATCTAACATATTTCAAACTTTTTATAGACTGAGTGACACATCAAAGGCAACCAAGGCAGGGCAAGAAAAGCATGGGCAACACAAACTCAACTCTAGTGGTTACATGAAACTTGTTGCACGAATTGTAAGTATCTCATGTAAATGAAATATTGCATCAAAATATTAATAAATTGCAAACGTTTTTTTTATCAAACAATGCAAGCAAAATTCACGGTACCAAGAAAAAATGCAGGGCTCTAAATTCAATAGAGCGCCCACAGAAGATGACAATAGAATTGTCTACCAGCAAGGCTATTCAGTCGTGGCTGATCGGCTACAAGAATTGAGTGGGCATACACAACATTTGAGTGCATCTGTCACACGGGTAAATATGGTAAATGGAAGTTGTTTCAAATTGAATACTTTACCAATAATCTAATTGATGTTGAGTTCCAACATAAAGTGACTATATTTGTTTTAAATAAGCAGACAATGATAACAATGTGCATGTCATTGGAATGCAACATGCTAATTGTGAAACACCACCTGCACATGAAGGTCTAAATGTGCATCCCAGTAGTGGAGGTATTTATTTGCTATTCAAATTTATTTATTTAGCTATTAATACAAGTATATATATCTTAATTTGTAATTAGAGTATTAATTAATGCAAGCTTTTTTGTTAATATTTTAGAGCATGTAGTCGATAGTGAGCAAGTGGAGCATGATCTGGGTACACAACCTCAAGAACGTGATGTTCCCCACTTAGGTAAAGAGGACCACCATTATTGATTTAAACAAATATAATTGCAATTGGTGTTCAACATTAATGTAATCTTTAGTATTTCAACTCCAGATGATCTAGAGGGTGTTGAACATGTTGAGGTTGAGGCTACACAAAATGACGTGGCCCCATCAGGTAAAGAGCACAACAATTATGTTCTCTAAATTAATGAAATACTTGTAACAATAATAATTTTTTTTTTTGAATTTAACCCATTTATTTGTTATTGCAGAGGACCCCCCTTTGCTTCAGTGTCCTCGTCCTCAATATAGGACTAGGCATACATTGAGATCACGAGTAGTTGGCGAACATCTGCAAAGGGGGAAAATGATGAAGAAATCGATGTTCCACTTAGTCTTTTCATAGCTTCAAAGAAAAAGAAAAAAAAGAAAGAAATGATTGTAATCTAACTAATTTGATAATGACTGATTTTTATGTGTTAGTGAATGTAATTATGTGCTAATTAATGGTTATGGATGATATGTGTTAATTAATATTGATGAATGTTGCGTGTTAATTAATGTTAATCAATATTATGTGTTAATGAACATTATGTGATATTAATGAATGAATGCTATATTTTATTAATGGTAGAAAGAATTAATGAATGAATGTTATAAGATGTTAACGGGGAATTTAGAGTGATGTTGGGGGGGGGATGGGCCAAATGAGCTTCCACCTTCACGTGGTTGGCCCTATTAAGTAGAGAATATTAAACTATTCTCGAAACCAAGCGAAGCTCAACAAGGTAACACACTTTTCAATATTTCATTATGTTGCATAGTTAATCTTATAAAATAATGTATATTGAATCTTAATTGCAGGGTGCAAGTGGAGCCAACACGAACAACAACACCACAAGTTGCTGGGTATAATGAACTCCCATATTGTCTTGTCTATACACGAAGAATATGAGTTGCTTCAAGTGTTGATATCCAAGGTAGCACTGCAAAAGTTATGAATATGCCTCATCCTTGTAAGTTTTTTTATTACTTGTAAGTAATGAATATGCCTCATCCTTGTAAGTTTTTTTATTACTTGTAAGTCATGAATATTGCCTTTAGTTGATTAAAATTAAATAAAAATCTTTAATGAATACACAAAACTATATACATATGTAGGCACACCATGGTTGAGATGGTCCAACTCCCTAGTCTCACTCTACAACTAAGCTCATGCCATATCTAAATCAAAGACATCTCAAATACATGGTCGGTGGAAAATCACCAAGAGAACGGTAAAAAGTGTGTTTGAGATTGTATCATAGATGCTTTTAAGGATTGTATCATGGATGCAAAAATTCTCTTCATTAATCCTTGACTTATGATTGCTATAATACTTTTTTAGACTTCTCATGTCATTTGTTGCACTTCTTCACTATTTTGGATTGAGTTTCAACTATGAATTTGCCTTGACTTATGACTGTACCTATCTTTGTCCTATTTTTGAAAGCTTCCTCTTTGAATTGTGGTTGTAGCTTTGATAATAACCTTTTAATGTTGCACTATTTGTAAGGAGGACAACTCCTAATGCATGTTTCAAATTGTGCTCTAGTGATTGAGACTAACCTAATGCATCTCAGAATGGCATAAATTACCAGGATGGAGATATAGCAGATGAGTTCAAGATTGTTGTTGTAGAAATTATTTGATTTCTATGCTTGAAATTTATGTATATACACTATTTATAGTCTACTCTATATTTCCTACTCAGCTACTCCTATTGCTTTAAAATGAAATGTGAATTGATGAATTGTATTCTATAGATGACTAGTGCCTTTCTTCGCTGTTCAATTGAAATAACCCTAAATTACCCAAATGAAACCAGTAAAATATTTGAAAGCATACCAGAAGACAACACAAATTTTAGGCTCAAAGTTAATGGTTTGTATATTTATATTCAATTTGGAAAATCTTACAAAACTTAGATAGTTTTCTGTGAAACACTAGGCAGATAAATTTCTGCAGAGTTTCTTTACAAATTCTTGTGATCATTTTTCCTATGTCCTGGTATCCATTTATAACATTATGGATGCATACAAGCTTCAAACATCCCTAAGAAAAATTAGTTACAACCATAGCTTCTTTCAAGAAGCAGTTACAAGTCTTTTTCTATCTCAACGGCCTTTTTGGTTGGTAACTCTTCTGCAACATCTTCTAACTATCCCGGAGAATATTCTAACTATTCTGGAGCATCTTCCTCTTGCACCGCATACCTTTTGGTCCACTCTTGGAACACATCATCAGTAGGCCATGAGTAGCCAACAATCTTTTTCTCTAACTTAAGTAACCTTTTCCAAGAGTTTCTTATTTTCCTCACCTCTAATTCCAAAAAACCGTAATGTGATTTTATCTTTTCTATCTCCTCAATTGTTTTAACAAACAGAGAGGTGTTATCTTTGTTAACAATTTCATTTACCCTCAAAGAAAAATGAGCTCCCAGCTCATAAAGCCATACCTGTTTGTCCTTCAACTGATTTTGGATGACAAAACCCCCAGGAAATAATTCAAATTTATGCTCAGTATATTCTTTCCTGTACAAGTTAGCTTTCCTCTCTACATTGGCTCTTTCTTCTGCTAACTTGGTCAAACCTTTTGCCAAACCACATGTGGATTTGATAGTAACATCAGATCCTGCTTCATCATAGGATGCACACATAAGTTCTAAATCCACTTCTCTTGGCATCCACTTATTCAAAATAGGCTCTAAAATAGCCTTGTCCTCATTTAACTCACATAGAGTGTCTAAAATTCTTTTCATATTAGTGTGCACAGTGGGGGCCTCTACTGTATCAATAAAACTCAAAATGATGGCCTTTACCTTCTCTTCATACTTACTTGCAAACAAGGTTTGAGCCTGTTTCATTTTTTCCAACTCATGTTCAAAAGTTTCAGCTGGTTGAAAACCAGAAGGCATAGGAGAAAGGGGGAATTCTATAATAGGACTGGTAGGTGGAGGTCTTGCTTGAGAAGAAGAGATCGCCAGGGTAGAGGACTCACCTCCTTGGTGTTGTCCTACCAACTGACTTTGAAGTCTAGCAATAATAGTATCCTTGTTGGCTACCTCCTTTTTGGCTTCATTATAAGCCTTTAAAATTGTCTCCAACTTGACTTGGAGATTAGTTTTTTCCCTTGCTTCTTTCTCTACTACTGCGACATTAAACTTTGTAGTTTCTAAGACTATACTGGCAGCTTCTACCACCCCTGTATCCTGGACTCTTTGTACTATCATACCTCCTAGAAGATTAGATCCTGAGGTATCTTTCCTTCTTCTACTTTCATCCCTCTTGAGGGACCACATGACTAGAGAAGCATTATCTTTGCTAAATGTCACTCCCTTCATTGGCTTGGTTTCTTTTCTAACTGCTTCAAGAACCAATGCATCTACTATATCCCATTCAGGGAGGATTAGAACACCAGCCTTTGACACCATCTCTCTTCTAGCTTCAAGAGTGATAGCTTTGAATTTAGATATCATTTCTTGTTTAACCTCTTCTTCCACTGAATTTGTATCTTTGTGAGGCTGCTCACTCGTTCTCTTTTCACATCTAGCCTTGAATTGTTCAATGTTTTGTTTCCATACAAATTGCATGAAAGCCCTTGTTGTGATAAAATTGTTGTCAGCTAGAAACTCTTCACTAGCTTGTTTGACAGTAAGGTCTTATTCCTTTCCCTTTAGCTCACCATCAGTTATATTCATTTCAGCACTAGGTGGCTCTTCCGACATTCCCTGTTGGGTCTCATCATAGGTGTATGCAATTTCACTGAGACTCCCTAACTGTAGCAATTGTTCGGCCACTGCTTGCTCATCTCCTATATGAATAGGGGATTGAGATGGAGAGTATTGAGGCTCATTAGTTTCAACTTCCTTCCCTACTCTTTGCCTTTTAAGGGAATCTTGAATATCAATGACATCTTCAATGGCCCTTTTTCCTCCTAAAGTGGAAGGCTTACTTGTCATTGGCATCATCACAGTATATTTAGATTTTTTATGCATCATATAATTACCAGGTGGGATAGCCTTAGCAAAGGCGGGCTTAGCTAAGACCAATTTAGCCCTATCAGGATCATTTTGCATTATAGCCTCCCTTTTTTCTTTTAGGGTTTGCATTAGGGCTTCAAAATAAAGAATTAAGAATTTAACCTTCTCTTCAAAAGGGGTAAAACTAGAAAGAGGGTCATAGCTAGAATCAAATTGATGAATAAAATCAAGTCCTCTTTTATATGCAACCCACTTCTCCTTTCTTAATTCCTGCTCATCTAAGCTGAATTCATTTCTAATTAAATGTTCAAGAAATTGAAATTGGTGAGGCCTACTTTTACATACTGCCCTCTTTCTGAACATGCCATTGAAGAAATCCTCAGGGTTTGCACACCTTGAAACTGCAGTTAACAACATATATGGCTTAAAGAATTCTTCAAAGTATTTCCAGCCACCTTTGGTAATTACAAAATGATAGGCCATGGTAATAGTTGGGAAAATGGTCCCTTTACCCCTATTGGTCAGCTTGGCCTCTTGTACTCCTCCAATCTGTCTCAACACTTATGGAATCCCTGGGACCTGATAGGGCAGTAGATAGGGGGTTCCTCTGAAGCCATATACTCTAAAAACAGTAGAAATAGGGTACAAATACATGTCTCCCCAGTTGCGAACAATCTTGATATCTTCTGCAAACTCTTTAGGCCTAAGGAATTCCAAAAGAGCCTTAGGAATCCTAGGGTTTTTTGCACATAAAAGAACTCTAATCTTAGATGCAAAGCATCTATCAAACTTTAGAAAACTAGCATCCTCTCTATCCCAAGATAGAACAGTGCTCCAAATTTGCACAGGCATCTCCTCTTTATCTTTAACCTTGACCAAATCCATATCTTTTACAAAATAATCAGCACCTTTGAATAAAACAGGGAGTACCATCCAAATGGCCTATCCACCTTACCATTTTTAATCCCTACAAGCCCTACATGGATAGCATCAGTGAGGTATGGGGCAAAATCAAATGTTATTGCCAGGGAAGGGTTTAGAATTTGGGCAATCATCAACATATAATGGGTTGGCATATGTTTCTCAACATCTTCTCCAAAGATTTGACACAGTGTCCAATACATACCCTTAGCTCTTAAAGTAAACAAATTCAAGGAAAATGGTTCCATTGTACTGGGGCCTACAACTGTTAACCCTCCTATTTTAACAAAGAATTCTCTCAATGGGCCACTCCTAAGATGATCTCTTTGTGCATTGTAGACTTGAGCTAATGCTTCAAAATCAATAGGCTCGAGATAATTTGAAGCTTCACTAAGCTTGAAAACATTTCTAAACTCACCATCTTTGATTTCAACTAGGGCTGATCCCTTTATATTTCTGATACATCTGGCGGCAGGGTCATAATTCTGTGCGATCAGGGTCAACAAATCTACATCCATGAACACACTAGGGACCACAAGTTTCCCCACATCCAGTTCCCAGATGCTATTCAAAGGGGTGGGGGCATGTCTTTGACCAAAACCAACTTTAAAAAGACTTAGACTTGATATCCCTATTTCAGTGTCCCTTAACCAATTTCCTTTGTCATACAGGCCATCCCCAATTTTCAAACGAGGGTTTTTTGGTACTAACTCTTTGGCCCTATCCCCGACATTAGTTGACAAGGTTAACTGCTCTAGAAAGTCATCACAAATGTTTTTGTCTTGATAGTTCACCTTTCCTGTCAATTTTTCGTCTAGGTGCCATTTTGAAAGTATGCAACTATGCCAATTATCAATCAAAGCAGTTCTTTAACAGAATAAAACCACAATTAAACAATTTTCAAGAAATGGATAAGCAAAGAACAAGAAAACTTGATTTCAGCTTGAAGAGTTCTACTCTACACCAACTTTCTCTGCAACAACTTCTTTGAAATGATACCTTCACTCAATTGATGCGAGAGTATATACGGCAATTGGCCTTCTTAACTGCAACATTAACACTGCATGCTTCTGCCATCCCTTTAGAATTGAATTCATGAAAGAATTTGAAAATTTGGCTCCAATGGGTCAAAACTATCCTGAGTATTTTTTCTTTTCGCTCTTTCACTATTTCGCAGAGCATAAAACCCTTGCATGTTCATCTAGCGAAGTCACGCCAACCGTCCGATCAAATAGAACTTGCACTGCTTTTACCTTTTGACTTTTTCTCATTTGGCAACGGGCTAAAATTCCTTTCACTATTTCACGAACGGTAACCATCGTGCACTTTAACCCAATGAAACTGCGCTAGCCGTCCGATCAGATAGAACTTGATCGGTCTTTATCATGTCCTGACCTGATAGTTTACCTCACTAACTACGCACCAAGCGGTTAAGGCTAACAGTCTTTGTTGTTCGCAAATGGTAACTGTCCTGCTCCTTCGGGCTGCGAAATAGCGCCCACCATTGGATCCTCCTCGAGATACCCGCTCTTTAACAACTTTAATTCGGTAGATGTGGGCCCTCTAATTCAGCGCTATCCACCCTGGCATTCGATCTTCTAAGAAACCAACATGGCAACTTCTTACTTGCCAAAAAACTTTCGTGGGATCCACTTCTAAACTACCACCTGTGCCTGACAGGTCACCTCTTCATTGGCAGTATGATTCAATATGTTTGTTGGGCCCACCACTTGGTCGTAAGTTTATTCTTTGATTTACTTAACCTCGAGGCCATGTGTGACTTTTTGATTTGCCACCTAAACCACTTGGACTGCTAACTAGACTGCCATGTCATTTCGCTACTTCGCGAAGGCTGAATCTTGAGCACCTTTTGGCCATGAATCAACGCGGGTCATTGATCATTCTTTGAACCAACCACTCTTTACTCTTTGGAAAACCTTCCTACTTCTGGGACCCGCCACTTTTCGCTATTTCGTAGAGGGTAAAACTCGATCATCTTCATCCCACGAAACCACGTGATCCGTCCGATCAAAAGAGAAATGACCGGTCTTTAACTTTAGCTTTACTACCACGCGGACCCACTTTCCTTTTTGCCATTTCACGATAGGTAACTCGCGATCATCTTCATCCCACGAAATAATGAAGGCCATTAGATCTTAGGGACTTGCACTGCTTTTATTCCTTTTATTGAATCTTAGATACTTCGATAGAATGCTTTTAGACTTGTTCGATAACTTATGGGTTATTACGGTATCAATGAAAATGACGATTTCTTCCAAAGAGAGATGGCTTCTATGATTTAATTTCTCAAATCAAGATATTTTACTTAATTCAGATTTGATGCTCAATAGAATGACTGCACTATCACCAATCTATCTTAAAGATTTGACTACTCTTTAGATTATGATTATGACTGTCATGATATTTCATGAGACTGCTCTATCCCCATATGAAACCCTTTGTTCCCACAAATCAATGCTTTGAACTTGACTGCAACTTTATAGTGATCATTGTCTTTGTACAGTAGGCTTGCTACTTTCTCAACTTTTGATATATTGGAGGCTCCTAGGATGGTTTCTATCTTATAGTCACAATACCTTGCTATAATTTGTAGCTATTGTATGTTTATTTGTTTTCCACTCTTAACTCATAGTTCAACCAAATATGGTTCATCTTGGAATCAATGCACATAGGTTATAATCAGATTATAACTAGTCTCCATGGTTGCAAGACTTGAAGAAGGATTCTTATCATCAATTAGATGCATACTTTTGGGAATATAGAAAGACAAAAAAATATATTAGAACCGTATTTTTTGTTGAGTCATAATATGGTGTGTTAATTTAGCTAAATAAGGGAACCAATGTTTTATTAGGTTTAATTCCATGATGACAATTGAAGCTTGTTAGAGATAGGGGATTTGTAGAAGTTGGCTTTTTAGGTTATGTCACAATCCTATGAGGGTCCTTGTAAACCGTTAATGTTAGTAGATATGAGACTGTTATTTAACGAATTGGATCAGCTAAACCTAGAAGTTCTGTAACCAATGAATCAACTGACTCAAGTGTATGTTAATTATCTTATGATGGTCATTTATGACCGTTATTCTTAGTAGACATTAAGAAGTTCGCTAGATAGTTGGTTAGTAAACCAATGAGCTAGTTAGCTCAAGTGTATGCCAAATGTGGAATATTACATGTGGTATTGGAGCAACCAAGTTCGACATTGAACCTCAAGCTTTTCACCTATAAACAAAACTATATACATATGCAGGCGCACCATGGTTGAGATAATATGCAGGCGCACTATATACAATACTATATTCGCAAGTAAATCTTTTATTCAAATCCACAATATGAAACACAGAGTTTTACTGGAAGAACACAAGTAACCTTATCTCCTTTAGATAATATCACAAGCAACTACCTACAGAAAGATGCAGTTATCCACATCATATACACAAAGGAAAGACGATTGATTATATTATGTATGTTCACAAAATGGTATAATAGTAAGCCTGAGGCTATATTCTACTTCTTCTCTAATGATCCTTATTGTTACAAAAGTTCCCTCATTTATATGAGGGTATACATTGTCACCAAGCATCATGGCTTTTCAACACATAACTATTAATTAGCACTTTTGTTAACTAACTGGAAGATAAACAAGTTCAACATTCCTATGTGTTGAATGTACTTATCATCTTTATACATTAGAACGTCATTGTTTAGCGTCCTCATGTCGCTTTCTATCTGGAAATGATTGGATAGAATATGGTTAACACAAAGTGACAATTCTTTGTCCCGATCCAACTCTGCTACTGCTTGATTATTCTCATCAATGAACTCTTGTTTCCACTGTTCGAATGATACTAACTCACCATTACTGTAAAAAGAGGGCACCCTAGGGGTATTCCCATCATCCAGCCTCTGAAGCTCTTTCCTTAATTGATTTTCCAATTCATCATGGGACTTCAAGTAAGCCTCGACTTAAATTTTCTCACCTGGATTAATTAGACTATTGTCATTCATCATGTCTTCCAACCGAGACCGGAGCCTTTCATGCTCTTTCAAAGCCCTGACTATTCCAGTGTATGTTTTCCAATAGATTTATGCAACTTGCATCATACTTCTGAACCTATGTTCAATGATCTCTAGAATCAACTTATCCATCTTTTGTTGTACCTTTTCTACTTGCTGAGATGTCTTTTCGGCCCTGTTCCTCCAATACATAACATTTGTCAAGGCATCCATGGCATCTCTGTCAACACCGTATGTCATCCCTGTTTGACTGGTACCTATATCAATCTGAAGCAATCTTGCTTGCAACCTCTATTTTTCTTCATCGGTTTTCTCATATAGGCTTTTGTATGTAGAATTTTCTCGGACCAGAAACTCTATCTAATCTTGGTTCAGTTTAGTGACATCCAAATTTAGTTTGGTAGTTGTTCTAGGGTCAGTCTTTCCAACCTTCTGCACCATCAAATGTCCAAAAGCTTCTTCTGTATCAACCAATATAGGTCTTTTATCTTTGGGATAGATAGCCCACTGTAGAAGAGCCTTATGATCTGGATCATATCCTGATCCTCTAAAGAGTTTATCAATCTCTTTTGGAATCATTTGCCTACTTGGGTCCTGTTTCTTGAGGAATCTATCAAACAAAAAGGCAGAGTTCATGTCCCATCCAGAGTATAATAGCACACCAACTTCCTTAAGCAAATGTCTTCCCTTCCTAGGTGTCATTTCTCTCATCACAAGATCCATCTCCTCTCGTAACTTTTGAAGCCATTGCTCTTCTTCAATATTTCTCATGTTATTCCTAATTTGAGATCCTTTATGTTGATAGAGGAATGTGGTGAACTCCTTGGAAGCAATGAAGTCACTATCAACAATGAAATCCTCATGCTCCAGGAATTTGATGTTAGCCACTTCTCAGACATTTAGTTGTCCTATTTTCAAGTCTATCGGTGCATCCTCTTCATAACCAGGGGGTAATCCTCTCGAGGAGTGAATGGAACGATGCCAGATGTGGAAGCAGGAGACATATGAGCCAAAGGCTCTATATTCCTAATAGTATCAATGTAATCCCTAAAAACATGAGGCGGGACTCCCTCAAGTATTTCCAATTCATGCTCCACAAGTTTGTTGGCCAACGCCAAGGGTCCTTCAATCTTTTGTAGCACGTTCTCATCCATTTTCCTTCTAAAAAGATTCCATTTATAATCCTACATTGCTTTATCAAACTTTATTCGCTTCACTCTGGCCTCTTCTCTGCCAATGTTCTTAACGAGGTCATCCGGTAGGTAAGATTTATGCTCTCCAGCCTTCAGCTTTTGTGATGACTAGGCTATCCTTATGTATCCTTCAGGATCGAAATTGGGCCTTGGATCCCCCATAGCCATGCCATAATAATCCAATTTTGTCTACAGCAGGCCCTAACTCTTTGAACTTTTCATAATAAAATCTGAAAATACTAACAACCCAGGTACAATTGATTGTTTCCCATGGCTTGTCAGATGTTCTGTACTCACTATTGACAGTTGCCTCACAATTTCCAGACAAGCCACTCTGTTAGGGACTATAAGTGGTAGTAAGTATGGTCTCCCTTTGAACCCGTATACCCTAACTTGTGTGCAGTTTGAAAAACAATACCAATCTCCCCAATTGTGTTCAATTGAGGGATCTTCAGCAAAATATTTTGGTCTTAGGAATCTTTGAACCTCTGGTGCAAGGGCATGATCGCACGGGCATCCCAACAGTCTATATAATGGCTTGATAAAGAACTCCTCAAAATTCCAATATTGATTATTCACATACCTCTGGTCCCATGAAGAAACCCATAGTTGCATTGGTTTTCTCTTCCCAGCATTGTCATATGTCCTGACACATAACTCTTCTGGCCATAACCCTTCATCTTGGCCCACATACAATAGCATATGCATAAGTAAGGAATAATGCTTGAAATGAACATTGATGACATCCCCCTTCAACTTTTCTAACCCATGATTCAAAACCTCAACCAAATAAGCAGAAAAATCAAAGAAGCGGGGGTCCTTAGACTGCAAATCGGCACAAATGACCATGGCTGCAATATCCATCAAAGGATGGGCTTTTATCCCTAGCACTTGGGCAACATAGTAATAGGTATACTTAAAATATGGATGGAAAGAGTTGACATCATAGGGAGCTTTGTCATCCTGACCTAGTGGCACTAAGGACCCTGTATTCCTAGGTCTATGTATAGGGAGTCTCCACGTTTTGTAGATGTGCCCTAGGTTAAAATATTCACTTGTTAACTTCTTGAGGTCAATCAATTCTTCAAATCCCCAATCCAACTCGAACACGATGTCAATAACCTCCTTTTTTATTGCAAGAATTGGCTCACCCATGTAGTTATATATGGTCCTGGTTTTAGGGTCATAATTGTTTGCCAATGCCTTCATGAGCTCCACATTCATGAATACATTAGCCACAGCTAACCTTCCTAATTTCACTCACCATAAATTGTTGATAGGTTGAGGGGCAACTCTTCTGTTGTACCCATATATGAATAATTCATACCCTCTCAATTCTGTCCATATGTCTCCAAGATCCTCAAACCGGTCCTCTAGGCCTTCCTCATCAGCTCTAATCTTCCTGGACCTCAAATTGGACGATGGCCACTGGTCAATCAGGTCCTAGGCCAAAGAATTCCCTTCCCTTTTCTATCTTTTAGGTTTTTCCTTTGCAGCAATAGGTTCTTTTCCCTTTCTGGTCTTATTTGTTTTAGATGATGATTCCATTTGAATTTTAAAAAAGAGGTCTGTGTGCAAACAACTTACTTTGAATTACTGAGCTTTATCTGTGAATTCGCCCAATTCCTGCTTTCAATTCGTCGCTTGTGAATTCCTTAATGTTGTGTCCTTTGATGTTGATCCACTACTTATAGCATATTTAATCAGTTAGTAATGGCAGTTTGGACAATGGTCACTTGTGCACACATTTGAATTTAATGGTGATGTGACCTTCCGTGGGATTTGTTTCTGATTTTCGCGACAATCAATAATCATTTTGATGAGGATATGTCTTTCGATCATTTGTTTCTTTAGTCCATCGATCTCTTTGTTTCTATCGACAATACTTTTGTTTCGAATATTACTTCAATCAAGTATTTTTTCCCTTCATCGAAATACTGTATTCGGTCAGTATGGCTGTCTCCTCATCGAAACATATTCGATATCCATCGAGTCTTATGTTGAAGAAACCTTGGGCTTCGGTGTGCTCCTTTATTTTTCCATCGAAATACTTCTTTCATCGATATCACTATGCCCCGTTGATGAATGAGTCTATTATCTCACTGATAAAGTTACATCGACAAAACCACACATATCGAGAACATGCCTTTTAACCTCCTCGAAACCTATATCCTCATCGATATCTTTTATCGATATAGCTTCCTTTTGTCGGATCGATATTATTCTTTCGATGAAAACGCTCCTTTTGGTGGGTCCTTTTTATGTTGCATCGATAGTATTATTTCCTCTAGAACTTTTCCCGTCGATGAAGACCCTCTCTGCTTTCTTCGATATCTTTTGTCGATGAAGTTATTATCTTCGGTGAGTCCTTTCTAGAATTCATTGGCATTTCCTTCCTTCGATGGCTCTATTATATCGATGAGACATTGATGGGTCTCATCGATCCGAATTCAAAAGGTATCGATGAGACCCAACGATGTCTCATCGATATAAAAGAGCCATCGAAGGAAGGAAACGCCGACATCGATAATAATTTTTTTTTTTGATAAAAATTATCATCGTCGGAGTTACAACGACTACCAAGCTTTCGACCGACGATGTAATCGGCGGACATACAACGTCGACAGAGTCATTGGATTGTCGTATTTCAGACGGGTATGGCATCGTCGACCAATCCGACGCTGAGTTTTCGATGGTTGATTTTGTCGGCACTCCGATGAAAATTTGTCGCAAATCTGAGAAACGACCATCAGAAATCAACTTCGAATGTACTAGTGAGAGCAATGGATGTGAAGCATTTAGAGACTTCGGCCAAGTGGATTATCTCTCGCACTTGGAAGGATGAAAAAGACAAGGTTGAATTGAAGTAGAATTTAATGCAAATGGCTCAGTATATTCATGCTCTGTAGAACAGTCCATTGTCGTTGTCTCAAAGCTCAGTGCCCTTTAGTTCAAAATCGCTAGGTAATCAGAAATTCTTTGATGAGGTTCAACGGAACAAGATGATTGCTGAGGTTTTCTCAGAATGGCTCACCTCGATCATGCATCAAGGAACCAATTACATAATGAATTTAGTCCAGATTTTCAAAGATGCTAATGAAGTCACCAAGGAGTCGGATGCCGACTTAATTTCATGGCAGAAAGAGAAGACTAAATGGGCAGTGATTTAAAAGCAAATGCGCGATATTCAACGTTATGGCCTGATGAATTTTCTTGCCGAAAGGCAAGTGCTAGGGTTAAATGAGGATGTAATGTTTATTTTGCAAAGAAAGCATTGAGTGGTGCAACTAGATCATTGAACAGGGTCATAGTGAATCAGCTAGTCTACGTGGTGAATTAACAACCTTGAGGATGACCATGCAGAAGGATTTGCGCTGCGTAGATGTCCAATTGCTTAAAGAAGATAGCCAAACTTTGGAACATACTATAGAGATGATTAATCAGTTTAGTGGCCACATTAAACAAATCAAAGTGGAGAAATCCTTGGCTGTGGAAGATTTTACAAGGATTTCTAAAGTGGAATCGATGCTCACAGTTTGTCTGGATCACCTGGATTCACACAGGGACAAAGTGTAGATGGTGAAGAGGAAGAAAGAGCTCTGGAAGCAAAGAGTAATACATATAAGTTTGCCGCATGTAACGGCAATTCAGGAATTTTCGAAGGTGCATCGGGAGTGGAGTGCAGAAAAGGCGATTATGGTGTCTGTCCAAAACAACAACCCAGGCAATCCAACTGAGACCAAATCAACGACATGACTAGCACTGCTAGCAGTTGTTTGCTAGCGATTCTAGTCGTTTTTAGTTTCGGTTACGCAGTTAGGGTAGTTTTTCATTAACTCTTTCGAGTTAATTTTACTTATGGTTAAAACTATTGGTCTGGTGACCTATTTATATGTTTTGTAATGACTTTATTGGGGTTCACTAAGTTTTTCAAAAACTATCTTTTTAAATTGGTTGAAAACTTTGTGTATGTTGAAGGTGGATGATCATCAATGAATGAAAATCTTATTAACAGTTATCTTTGACTTCAAATCTGTGTTTGATGTTTGGAACTTGATTTCTGTGAAAATTTGTTTCAAGGAAAGATCTGTTCAACTTTCTATGTGTGCAGAAAATTATCAGCGAATTTCATCTTTAAAAGGATTTTCATTTTGTTTTAGTGTACATGTGAAGTCTTTCGGCTTTATGCAAAGAGTTATATATGAATCAGTGCTTGCGTTCATTTTGTGTTGACTGGTGAATTAACTTTTTGTGCTTTCTAGTGAAAAGCATAATATTGATTGTGTGTAATTTGGAGCTGACTGAATATATATTAGAGGGAGTTGTACCTTAATTCAGAGGTTAATCAATATAATGATTATCCAACTGATTGGTGGAAAATTTGTCTTTCTTTTCTCAAGCCATAAGGTATAAAGATTCAATAAATAAAGGAAGACAAATCTGTTTACCAATACTATTCAAATTTATTTATGTAGTTATTAATACAATTAAACATCTTAATTTGTAATTAGACTAGTAATTAATGTAACTTTTTTTGTTAATAGTTTAGAGCATGTAGTAGGTGGTGACCAAATGGAGCATGATCTGGGTAAACAACATTAGGAACGTGATGTTCCCCAATCAGGTAAAGAGGACCATTGTTATTCCTTTAAACCAATATAATTGCAATTAGTGTTTAGCATTAATGTAACCTTTAGTATTTCAACTCTAGATGATCTAAAGGGTGTTCAACATGTTGAGGTTGAGGCTAGACAAAATGATGTGGCCCCATCAAGTAAAGAGCGCAACAGTTATGTTCTCTAAATTAATGAAATACTTGTAACAATAATAAAAAATGTTTTGAATTTAACCCATTTCTTTGTTATTGCAGAGGACCCCCCTTCGCTTCAGTGTCCTCGTCCTCAGTATAGGACTAGGAATACATTGAGATCACGAGCAGAGGATGGAACAACTGCAGAGGGGGGAAATGATGAAGAAACCGATGTTCCACTTAGTCTTTTCATAGCTTCAAAGAAAAAACAAAAAAACAAATGATTGTAATCTACTTTATTTGATAATGACTGATTTTTATGTGTTAATGAATGTAATTATGTGCTAATTAATGGTTATGAATGATATGTGTTAATTAATATTGATGAATGTTGCATTTTAATTAATGTTAATCATTGTTATGTGTTAATGAACGTTATGTGATATTAATGAATGAATGTTATATTTTATTAATGATAGAATGAATGAATGAATGTTATAAGATGTTAATGGGGAATTCATAGTGAGGTTAGGGGGGGGGGGGGGAGGGGCCAAATGAGCTTCCACCTTCACGTGGTTGGCCTTGTTAAGTAGATAATATTAAACTATTCTTGAAACCAATAGAATCTCAACAAGATAACACACTTTTCAATATTTCATTATGTTTCACAGTTAATCTTATTGAATAATGTATATTGAATCTTAATTGCAGGGTCCAACAGAGCCAACACGAACAACAACACCACAAGTTGCTGGGTATAATGAACTCCCATATTGTCTTGTATGTACACTAACAGTATGAGTTGCTTCTAGTGTTGATATCCATGGTGGGACTGCAAAAGTTATGAATATGCCTCATCCTTGTAAGTTTTTTTATTACTTTTATTTTCTTTAGCATTTTATTACTTCATGAATGAGATGTTTTCAAATGTCTATTCCATGGATACCTCTCTATTGTATGCTTCATGATCGATGTGTCTTCAACATGTCCACTCCATGAGAACCTTTCTCATATATGCTTGTACCTTATGTGTATTTATGTATTACTTCATGGTTTACATGTATGATTCATGCCTTGCATGTATTCATATATATGGTTTGTGCTTTACATATCTCCTTCATGCCTTATGGGCATTACTTCATGCCTTGCAGTCTTCTCAAAATATTGCAAAATCATTCAACAAGAAAAAGAGTAGTAGAGGCTACATACCAAAATAAATTAGATCTCCCTCTTTATTTCTTCACTTTCTTCCCTATTTTCTTCCCCCTTTCTTTATCACTTCCCTTTTTCTTTATTTTTCCTTGATATAACTAACCTTTTCTCCTTAATGTTCTTCATGAATCCAAAGACTCCTTTACACTCCCCACTTTACATCCATGGCAAGTACCTCCATAACTTAACTTAGTGTGAAGTAATTATTCTCCTCTACCATGGCCTTCATATATCTTTCATATATCCTTACATATATTACCATCCATATATATATATCGACCTCATTCTAAGACTTTGAATCTTCCTCTTCTACCTCATCATGTGACAACAAAATGTGAGGATTTGAGGGAAGCTTCAAATCACAATAGCCCTTAGCATTGGTTTAGAAAGAGTCTCATATTATGCCTCCTAGATTGGATGGCTTTGATCCTCATCACACTATTCAACTTTGTCCTCCTCACTGGATTGTTTGCACTCATGATGACAAAATTGTGAAGATTATATTTCAACAATTTTTTATTTTTTTTGTCTCGCTTCTGATTCAACTCTTTATATGTTCTAAAATTGTATGAGCCTAATAGCTTCTACTCTTGTTGATAATTTGATGGCTCTGAATAGTGGCTCCTTCAAAGAAACCTGATCCTTGTAGTTTTGGCCTTCCTTGTAATTTTGGCCTTCCATGATGTGAAAAAGAGGTTATGTTATGAATAATGGTCCAAATGATTTAGTTATTTCTTATTATGTTGATTATGAGTAAATTTGGGCTTCCTTGGCTATGGTCACTATTTTGTACTAACTATTTTCATTTAGTGCAATTTGAGCATGGACTTCAAGTAATCATGAGGGTGGAAACAATATTCAAGTGTTAGGGGGTATGCGGCCTTGACCAAGGGATGAAAGTATCAGGAAAGTACAAGTGATTCATGTGTAGATCAATGTATCATTCACCTATTAATTCCTAGCAACATTCTCAAACAAGAGACACAAAGCGTCAAGTTCCTGCCTACAATTATTATTATAGGATAGAGTAGTTGTTAATAAATAACGTAGCTACTTATTGGATATGAATTTTACAATTAAATAGCTATCACTATCAACATTGGATAAACAAAGTTATTTTATCGTTAAAAGGGTTTAATGATGAGATAATAATTGCTTATTAAGTTAAATCAACATGTACATAAATTGAGAGTAAAGTTGTTGAAAGTAGAAAGTCTACAAATTTTTTAGTTACTAGTTGGTAGATAAGATTTCTTTAGATTTCAATAAATTTTGTGAATTTTTCAAATTATTATTTGCATACAAAAATTTAATATTTACCTATTTATAGTGGATGAGATAAGGTTTGTATAGATTATTTATAAAACTTTTTATTTTTATAACGTTGGCAAATTAAATATAAGGGTTAAAAGGAGAAAACTTACCTTTCTTACAATCCAGACATTTAAAGCAAAAAGGAGAAAAATTTATTAGTTACTTGTTGGTAGATTAGATTTCTATAAATTATGTGAATTTTTCAAATTATTATTTGCACACAAAAATTTAATATTTACCTATTTATAGTGGATGAGATAAGGCTTTTCTAAAATTGCACACAATGGATGCATAAATATTCTTGCACAAGGCAGGACCAAATAATACATATATAGCTTACAATTAGAACAAAGTTTTGGATGAAAATAGTTTGTGCCCTTTAAAATTATACATTGAATATCTCTACATAGGAAGGGATTTACAAAGAGTTTGTACATTTAGTTAAGTCCTCTTATAGTTGAAAGATCAAGGACTTGCTTGGGAGGTTGATCACATTAAAGGCTTAACAATGTCTTGCAAATATCTGCATAATTGGATATTGTAGTTTTCCAATTCCTTTAAGCTTTTTTCTTTGTCATGTCCTTTACTTATTGCACTTGTAATGCAACTTGTAAACATAGATGACAAACTTTTTCTCTTTCTTGTGGTAGGCTGAAAGCTTTTTGTATGAAGGAATTGTAGGCATTGCATTGACGTTCGATTGATATGTGGTTACTGGACTGTAGATTATTTGACATGTTGCCATCATTTGAGATTTTGTCGACCGTAACTCGCTCAGTGGAAAATGTGTCACTATTGTAGCACACAATAATCGGTTCAAGTGAACCTTGACTATTCTCTACAATAAATGAAAAGAAATTGTTAGTGAATTTAGTTGCTGATTAGCAATACTCAAAATTGCTAATATAAAATGTAAACAAATATTACAACACCAATTTTTTTAAAAAGAATGTTTAAAAAACAGTAATTGAAAAATCTTTAATAAAACTTTTTACTAATCATTGATAAATTTTTAGAAAATTGTGAAATGCATTAAATGCATATGGGTCAAATGAACTTAGGGATCCTAACCCACGTTCAAATCCACTAACATAGTAAGTGAAGCTACTATGTGTTGATATTGTGTTGTAAATTTGAAATTCATAGATCTGAAACCTGGGGAGAGAAAATCATAAATAATATGAAGTAAAAACAAATTTCTATCTCAAATTTATGTTAGGGTACAAAAAGCACAACCCATAAACCTAATATATGTTTCCAAACCGAGACAAAATTAGACAAATTACAACTTCAACGCAAAGAGAAAAATAAACAAAAAGGCAAATGTCTTATCCAATTCAATACTCGACCTACAAGCTAATGCTATAATTGATGAAGACATTTTCAACTTTAATATGTTTTTGATTAATGAAAAAGCAGGTTTTGAAGGGACCTCGAAACCCTTTACAAGCAAGACTTAAACAACAAAGCCACGAGAAACAGAGAGGAACAGAACTAAAAGGAAAAAACCCACAAAAGCCCCGAAAAGCCAGTAGGCCATCCAGGAATCAAATTTTGTCCAGGGCTTTAGCCAGGGTGCTGCTAATGTCTTGCAGCTCTTTGATGTTGTCTTTGAAGTTGGGAGGGTCTTTGGCCGCAGCAGCCACAACTTTCTTGATACTGGCCCTGGTTCTCTTCACAGTTTCGCCCGCCGGGATAGCATCACCGCCACTTCTAGTCTGGATGGTCTCCTCCTCCAGGTCAAGATCCACAACCAGTTTAGGAGTATGGTCAAAGACCTTGGAAATGTCTTTCAGGTTTTTGGTGATAGCAGAGAGGATACTTGGGATAAATCCTATCAGATTTTTCATCGCTTCTTTTCCCTCTTCCAGTGATTTTACCTTGTTCTCCATTTCCTGCTTCCAATTAATATGCTCTTTGTTATCATCCTCCCTCTTTTTATTCAAATTTATCCCTTTCTTTTCTAGGTTTTTCAGGGTTTCGTAAGTCCATCTGTCGAAATTCACTCTGGCCTTCGAGAGCTTCTTGAGATTATCCAGGATAAGTCCCTCACCAACACTTTCCTTGTCCTTGTTGTCCCTTTCCTCAGTCAGGTTCTTCTCAGAGCCTTTGTTTGTTTCCTTCTTAGAATTAACTTCGGTTTCCTCATTATCCTTGGGAGTCATCTCCTCCATCAGATGGATGTTGTCCTTACCAGGGTGATCACTTAGAATAGGGCTATCTTGACCAGGCTCGGAATCTCCACTTTCTTCCTTGTTGCCTAGCTCCTCTTCTTTCCACCTATCTTCACCGTTAGTGTCATCCATCTTCATACCACTGCTTTCCTTGACAATGTCCTCAGTTTCCAACCTGGGGGTGCTTTTCCTTTTCTTGCTGGATGATGCCTTCTCCTTGCTAGTATCTCCCTCTTCCATCCTCCTTTTACCTGGGGAAGTGGAAATCCGCTTATTTTCCTACAGAGCAAGGGTTTTGCAATGCTCATAGATGAGCAGTAGGAGCCCACAGTGGAGAATCGGGCTAGAAGGGTTAGTCCTGTGCTTGTTTAGGGACCTAGAGAGGGAACGAAAAAGGTAGTAGGGAAAAGACACTTTTTTGTCATGTCTGAAATGGTTTAAGAGCATGAAGTGGTAGGTGTGGGCCCTGGAGAAGCGGCCTTCAATCGTAATATACTACATGATTGCATTCTGGACCCAGCCCCACAACTTCTTGATGTTTGCAGCATCGTAGTAGCCCCCGATAGCCTTGCCAATTTTGGCCCGCTCTTTCTCTTTCCGCGGGAACAGGGTTACCACATTGTTGGAGACCTTGAGGTCTCGAAAGAAGTTAAGTCCGGTGTGGGGCATTCCAGTCACAGTTGAAATAAGCCTAGCGTCCAACTTAAATTTAACTCCATAAAGTTTAAAAGAGCCATTAGACCAATTTTCAGAAATCTTGGAAACGGCTAAGTTAACCCTACCTTTGTTATAGTCCTCAAGCTTCTCCATGAAGCTGGTGAGAGAGCCCTTCTCCAGTTTTGCCCAGACTTTAGGCATTGCTTTCCAGGTCGACATGTTGTCAGGTTCTTCGCATCTTAGATCTCCTCCCATTTTCGAATGCAAGCTATCGGCTCTATTTCTCTGCAAATTGAGACCTTCTTTCTTGATGCAACTCAAATTTTTGCTCTGAGTAACCCACAAAGTGTGCGGCGGATTATTTGAGATAGTAGGAGATCTACTGCAGTGCAAGGTAATGATGGCCTTTCCAGCAAGGCGTAAATGATACTTTTTACTTGTCATAATTTAGTTGTCCTTCTCTCCTTATATAACGGTCCTTTCTGAGTATCTCTTTAATATTTAAATTGAGATCATCCTCGTGCCAAATCATTTGAGCATCAGAGTTAACTCCAATATTCGCTAAACAGTTAGCAACACTATTTTGCTCTCTGAAGGCATGTTGTATAATAATTTCTTTGAAACTGGTGATAATCTCTCTAGCTTTCATGATGATATTCTCAATAGACCAAGAAGGCTCTGTTTCCTCCTTTAAACACTTAATGATATTAAGTGAATCCCCCTCAAGCCATATTTTATCATAATTGAGATTTTTGGCTATAATTAAAGTATGCAAGGCAGTGGAGGCTTCAGCAAAATGGCTAGTTTGATTCCCCAGAGGACCAGCCACCGCCTTAAGGCAACTTCCAGCAAAATTCCTGATAATGCCCCCATATCCAACTTTACTTGGATTTCCTTTAGAAGCCCCATCGAAGTTGGCCTTAATCCATCCCTGCGGGGGGAAACACCAGACAAGATGTTCTCTGCCTTTCTCCTTGCTAATAGTGGTAGTAGAAAGATTCCATCTGTCTTTCAAATCCTCTTTGGCAGCAAGTCCCTGATCAGTACCATAGAGGCATTCAAAAATACTCCTAAGGATTTTGTCTGCAACCACTTCAGGAATAGCCCTTTTGTCCTTGAGAATCCTGTTGTTGCACTCTTTCCATATATTCTAGATAACAATCGACAAAGTGAGTCTCCAGGTCTCCACAATTTTAGGATTAGAGTTAGGACAATGCCATTGAAGCCAAGTGTCACCAAGAGAGTTCGGGAAGACCCAGCTCAGGTTCCACCTGGATAGGATCATTTTCCAGATGTCCTGGCTAAAAGAGCATTGATTGAGAATATGGCAAGCTGTCTCTTCATCCCTGCAACAAAGAGAACACATGTTAGGAAAAATAAAGCCTCTTTTATGAAGATTATCCCGGGTTAATATCTTATTTTGGATGAAAATCCAAAAGAAGATGTTGACTTTGGGAACTAAGTTCTTATTCCAAACTTTAGCCCAAATGGGAGTAGCTTCCACCGGGACATTGTGAATAGCCACAGCAGAGGAAACATAGTATTTCCCATCCAGAGTTTTCCCCCATATCAGAATGTCATCTTTGTTATCTCTAGGGATTTTAGCAGAAAGAGCAATCTGAAGGAACTTGAGATCCGGGCACTGCTAGCTAAAGTCAATCCAGTCCCCATTTATCTAGTAATCTCTTACCATTTCACCGTACCTGCCTTTGAAATTGTCTTTCCAATCTTTGAGGATAGGGATTTCCTCCAGAGGTTTATCCAGGATCCATCTATCTTCCCAAAATCTTATTTTCCTCCCATCCCCAAGGTTCCAGGTTCTGCTTGCAGCAGCCCACCCTTTAGCAGATTGCATAACATTCCAAATGGTTGATCCATCAACAGAGAAAGAGTTGTCAAAGAATTCTTCCTCAGAAGGTTGCATATAGAGATATTTGTTTTTCCAAATAGAGTTCCATTCTCTTTCCTCCCCTTTGAATCTCCAAATTTTCTTGGCTAATAAAGCTTTATTCATAGAACTAATGTTCCTTAAGCCCAACCCACCTGAGGCCTTAGGGGAGCAAATGTTATTCCAGGCTATAAGGGGGATTCTGTTTTTAACTTCCACACCTGACCAGAGGAACTTTTTTTGGATTCTTTCAATAGCTTCTGCAAACTTTGAGGGGATTTTGAACAAGCTAAGAGCGTACACAGGAAGATTTTGGAGAGTGGCTTTGAGCAGAGTGACTTTACCAGCTTGACTAAGAACAACCCCTTTTCCAACCAGCGAGTTTCAGGTTAAGTCTGTCAATTAACTTATTCCAGAAGGAATCCTTAGGCTTGAGACAAAGAGGAAGCCCTAAATAGGTAGAGGGAAACTCATATATGTTACAACGAAGAATCCTACCAATCCTAATTTGCCTTTGCACCGGGGTGTTGATGAAAAACAAAGAGCTTTTATCCCAGTTGATTTTTTTACTAGAGGCAGATTCATAGGTATTCAGAATGATTTTCATGTTTTTGGCTTCCAAGATGGTGACTTCCCCCATGGTGATAGAGTCATCAACGAATTGTTCATGAGAGCAAACAACATTGGATGAAGAAGGTTTCAGACCCTTAAGATTGCCTTCTTCCACATTTTTAAGGATGAATCTACCCAGGTAATCAACAAGAATGGTGAATAGGCTAGGGGAGATGGGGTCTCCTTGTCTGAGACCTCTGGAGCTTTTGAAGAAACTATACGGGGAGCCATTAACAATGACAACAAAGGAGGAAGTTTCCATGAGTTGAGAACAGAGCTGGATAACTTTATCGCCAAAACCAAACGATTTCATGATCCTGAGGAGGAACTGCCAGTTCACTCTATCAAAAGCTTTAGCCATGTCTAACTTAAGGAAGAATCCCTGTTTACTCGCCACTTTTAGGGAGTGGATATTATCATGAACAGAGATAATAGAGTCCAGAATCTGTCTTCCGGGGACAAAGCCATTCTATTGGATAGAGATAATCCTTGGGAGAACATCTAGCAACCTGGAAGTCAAAACCTTTGAAAGGATCTTGTAGACAGAGTTACACAAGCTGATGGGTTTGAATTTGTTAAGAGAATCAGCTCTAGGGATCTTTGGGATAAGGACAATGAAAGTGGCATTCAGTTCCTTGAGAAGTCTTTTGGAGCCAAAGAATTCCTTAACACCATTGCAAATGCTAGCCTCCACAATGTGCCAAAATTTTTGGAAGAAAAACATGGGGAAGCCATCTGGGCTAGGGGATTTATCACCATGAAAGGAAAACACCGCCTTTCTGATTTCAAGATTAGTAGGAATGTGGGATATGAGGCGATTGTTAGCTTCCGACGGGATAGAAGGGATAGCTTGTAACAGGGTATTTTGCTTGTTGTAATCTAGGTTGTCCACTTCACCCAACAAGGTACTGAAATGCTTGAGAGATTCCTTCTTGATGTCGCAATCCTCTGTTAGGACACCTTTATTGCAAGTGAGTCTGGATATTCTATTGGCTGCCTTGTGCTTAAGGGCGGTTAAGTGAAAGAAGGGGGTGTTTTTATCACCTTCCTTCAGGAACAAAGCTCTAGATCTTTGTCTCCAAAAAGTCTCTTCATTGGAGATGATGGAGTGGTATTTAGATAACAAATCATTTTCAGCCATCCTAAGATCTTCAATCAACCCCACCTCTTGGATTTTATCTTGAACATACTTTAATTCAGCTTTGACTTGAGTTTTGTTCTTGAATATGTCCCCAAAAATCTCTTTGTTCCAGGTTTTAATTTTGGCTTTTGTGATGTTGAGCTTTTTAGCAATTCTAAAAAGAGCCTTACCCTCCACTTCAGAGTTCCACCATTTAGTAATGCAGGCTTCCAGAGAAGGATGGGAAAGCCAAGCTTTTTCAAATCTGAAAGGGAAGTTTCTCTTAGCTGAAAAAGAGTTGGCAGAGAATGAGATGGGGAAATGGTCTGAACCGATTTTGATGATAGAACCAAGGGAGCAGCTATACTTAGAAAGCCAGTTAGGAGAAATTATAGATCTATCAAGCCTAACTTGAATCAAATAAGCTTCGGTTCTTCTATTGGTCTAGGTGTAATTGATGCCCTAGAGATCAACATCAATGAGAGCTTAGTCATTAATGAAATCCATAAGGTCTTGTTTTCCATCAAGATGTAGGGGGATTCCTCCCATCTTATCTTCATCTTTGAGTGGGGTATTGAAGTCTACCATAATAATCCAGCTTTGATCAACAAACTGGAGTCTGTCAGTGGCAAGGCTTTTCCAGAATTTAGCTCTCCCGGATTTAGTATTAGGAGCGTAGACATTAGATAACACCCAAACAAAGTTGTCCTTAATATGATCAAGCAAAAATGAGTTCCTGTTAAAGGTGGAGATGATTTCCTTTCTTATTATAGTATTTTTGTTCCAAAAAATCGCAGTTCCTCTAGAAGCACCTTCCGAGTTAGTTCCTATGACTCCGTTTTCCTTGAAAATTCTAGTCCTTTCAACTTTTTCTTTAGACATCTTGGTTTCCTGAACAAGGACCACATCTGGTTTATGATCTCTGATGACATTCTGTAACACATCCTGCTTATGGGGGGCGTTTAGCCCTTTGATATTCCAGGATATAATCTTCATATTTTAATTGGGGATACAGCTGACTCGATGGAACACTGTGTTCCATCAGCACAGTTCTTCCAGCTTTCCTATTCCCTTTGATGTTTTAGGGATGGCCTTCCCTGCTTTTTATTTTGACTTCCAACATCCACCTTTTTCTTAATCTTGCTTCTAGTTGAGATTCCTCCATTGAGTTCCTCCTTGTTCGATTTTCCTTCTCTCGACCCGGGTAACTGGAGAATCTCATCCAGCATATGCACACTTTGGGAAGGGGTTTTACAGAGAAGAGGCTTTGGACTTCCGTTAGTTAAAAGCAGTAAGGGCTCAGAATCAGAAGGGTCTTGGGCTTCATTAAAGTTTGCCTTGGCTGATTTAGAGAGTGAAGAGGCTGGATAGGATTCTTCCTTCTCTTGGCTAGTTGATCCATCATCCTGGTCCAGAATAGTTTCTTCCTTCTCCTGACTAACAGTTTCATTCTCCTGAGCTTCTGGGTTTTCTTTATTGATCAACTTAGTTCCTGGCTCTACTTCTTTAGAGCTCTCTTGAGGGTCGTTGGAACAGACACAATCCTGTTTATCATTGTTGCTACTCCCAGTCCTCTTGACTTCATTCATAAGTTCAGTTGCATCCTTTTTTTGATTGCTCTCGGACATTGATGAATCAACTTTTTTGTTTGTCATTTACTAGATCTTTTTGTTCTTAGTGTTACTATTAGTCTTGAGTTCCTTGCCTTTCTTGAGCGGACAAGATTTTGCCCAATGCCCCGATTTTTTGCAAAGGAAACAGGCAAATGGTAGAGATTCATATTCAATAGCTTGGGACCATTTTCCTAGTTTAGATATGATATCTATGGATTGAGGCATATCTGTCATTTGGTTTACATTTACGCAAATGTGAGCAAAGACTAACCTTGATTTAGTCGTTGTCATCAGGTCAATCGATAAGAGTTCTCCAAAGGATTTCACAATGCCCTTGAAAACTTACTCGTTCTAGTATTCGAGCGGAAGACCCGGGAGGTGAGTCCAGATTGGCATTGAAACGAAGAAGGATTCATCTAGGACAAGATTCGAGGCCCATTTCTGGAGAGCTAGGGAAGACTTGCCAAACACCCAGGGACCTTCGCAGAGAGCTTTGTTCATGTCTTCTTCAGAGTTGAAAGCGAAGGTAAAAAACCCCCTAGGCAGCGCCACCACTTCCACTTGTCCTTTGACCATCCATTTTCTCCTTATGAAATTCCTAACATCGTCAATGTTAGGCCTAAAGCCAAAAAATCGTCCCACTAATGTCATAGATAGGCTAGCTACAGTCATATCAACCACTTTGTCTAGAACGGAAATAGTGACCAGACCAGAGGTGGGGTCTGAAATGTTCGTTACTTCTGGAAGCCCAGATTTAACCAGCGGTTTCACTCCAAAGAGCGAAGACCATTTTTTCCATTTTCCTCAGTCATGTGGGTCCCCGGGAATCAAATCTTTTTCTTCTCCCGGTTTTGCTTTTTCCTTGTCCTCTTCTGACCCTTGAGATGTCTGACCTCCTGCTTGCGTGCCAGATCCGATCCCAGAGGAACAACAGTTTCCAGGAAATCCGCCTTCTGCAGGAATTCCGCCATTTCCCAATTTGAAATTTGGGATTCTCACTCCTTTTTGCTCCACTCCTTTTCGCTCCGCCATCCTTGTTGGGGTAGGATGACTTTAATATGTTATTTTCAGATCTTTTTTGACATTTAAATTTTATGTGTGAGTGCATGTTAACTATTATTTATGAATATGCATGAATGATGTAGGTGTGGCAAATAAAACAAGAGACACATTCCCAATATTTGACATCAAATCGGTGGGAATGTGACAAAATAAGGATAACTTAATTTCAACATCGGCCATTTGTTCTATATATGTGGCTCTTCTTTGGGAGAAGCTTTATGCTATAAGAAGCCCAACGATCTCACCAAATTTATTTTCATATGTTGTGATTTATTAGCTCGGTAGATCAAATCTCATGATCGGATAAAGACCAAGCAAACTATAAACATTTTTGTATATTATTCTTTGCAAAAAGGTACATGTTGACTTACCTTTAACCTGCTAAGGTTTCTGGGGACCCTGTACCAATGTTTTATTGTATGATAATTCGAGGTAGTGTAAAAAAAATTGAATTTATTTTTCATAATTAGGGGAATTGAACTAAAAACATATAAGTGGAAAAATTCGGTTTTACTGTTTGCTTTTTCATCATATTTAGCCATGAGGTTTAACTTTTTGCTTTTCCATCATATTTAGCCATCAAGAGTGTTGCATCAATCCTGCAAGTTCATTCCTACAACAACAGAGAAAATTGGCATTGGAAATGGTTGTTAATTTTGTCTTGCAGGCCAAAGAGGATGAAGGAAAAATATTGCTCAGATGAATGGAGGAAGCTACATAAATTTTGGTACAAAAATTGCTTTTTTGAGATCAATTTAATATTCATAAGAATGAGCCTGCAACATTAATTTCAAATTTCTTTCTGTTTGTTAATTTGTCAGTCAAAAATGCATCTGCACTTCCAATCGAATGGGAAAGTACAATAGAAAATTTTCAAATAACACCTTTGTGCTTATTAGAAACCAACAGTGTAGTAGTCGTAGTAACAAGCAAGGAAAACCCAGTCTGCTAATGGCCATTTAAATGTGCAGTCCATTAAAACCTTTCAATTAGTCTTTCTATTGAAAGGGTACACAAAATTTTGTTTCTGTTTATTTCAAATATTTTCCAGTAAATCAATTTGAAACTTGATGTATTTGAGAATTTTTTATTTATTTTTAATAGAAAAGACTCTTCATGTAATCAGTTATAAATATCCCAGAACTTATCCAGCTATAAAAACTCTAGTACCAATTTGTTTCTCACAACGTGGATTAAACAAAATCTATTCATAACTACTCAAAATCTATATAATTTTTTTTCTAAATGAAATTTGCAGTTGGGAGTCAAAAAATTCTAGTTTTTTTTTATAGAAAAGACTCTTCATGTAATCAGTCATAAATATCCCAGAACTTATACCTCCATAAAAACTTATTTCTCACAACATGGATTAAACAAAATCTTTTCGTAACTATTCAAAATCTATAGAATTTTTTTTCTAAATGAAATTTGCAGCTGGGAGTCAAAAAACCCCAATATCAATTTCTTTTTCATAGTGTAGATTAAAGAAAATCTATTCATAACTATTCAAAATCTATATAATATTTTTTCTAAATGAAATTTGCAACTGCGAGTCGATGAGAGTTGGCGCACAATGGGAGTCCACGCGTAAATTTACAAATAGAACCTATATAATTTTTCAACTATAATGGAAGAGGAATGAATCTATAATTACAAGGCCACATAATGAGAAAGGTAGGCGGGAAGAGAAGAAGATACAATTATTACAGTCTCTATGGGAAGCACATTATGCCAATCTAAAGAATGGGAGTTCATGCCTTTCTAAGGCAGTTGGAGAAGTGGCTAAGGCACCTCACATATAGGATTGCTAAGCCTATGTAAACACCAAAAAATAATTGGACAGTGGTAGAGTACATTGGAGCATTTGGAAAGGGTATCTAGGAGTAGCTCTTTCAAAAGACCAAAAAGAAGACCCATTGCTAGTCGAGCCTAAAACCATACCTCAAGCTCCCTATCCTCCATGGATAACTATACAAGCTTTATACGCTCTATCTTATCTTCCCATGAAATGATGGACAAAACTAAATTTCATGGAAGACATAGACTTTGCAAATCTACCCACAATGTGATCAATCTGGAGACATTGCTACAGGCCGAGAACTATAGCCTAAGGGTTATTTTGAAGCCTCCACATGCCAAGAATAGGAGATTCAAATATAAAATTTACAACCTTTTTGAAACAATGGCAATACCTCTTTTATGTCTGTTTCTGCATGAACACCACTTCAAATAGCAAGTACGCTCTTCAACAAGTCTGCAAAAGATAGGAATATTGTTTAGCAGAGCGAAGAAACATGAATCCAACACAAAAACCTACAAAAACACAATAACCAAAAAGCAGTTGTCGGAGCATGAAGCCTGCAATATATTTTGCAAAACTGAAGAATGAGAGAGCTTGAATACACTACCTGGTCAAAGTAATAAACCCAGGAGAACGGAAAAGATCATTCCAGAAATGGATAACAAATGTTGCCAATGACAACTTTAAAAATCTTCTTCATTCGATAATAGAATGGATAGAGAGGCATGTGAATAATATTATTGTCGCCATTGCAAAAAGTTAAATGTACGAATACTATAGTATATGAATAGTAGAATACAATCAATCTATACACATTTGCCAAACATATCAATTTAATATGCATTGAATGTGCATGTGGTAGGAGGCAACACTTGTCTTTTCTACTCTACTAATAGTAGAATGCATTCAATGAAAGAACATTTGAACATTATGGAGGAGGAAGAAAATTAATGTTTTTTTGTGTGATTGAAAATATTGTCTAATAACTAAAGAAAAATAATTCAAAATACATTTTCTGCATTGGCTGTTTGTAGAAAGGACCAATAGGAAAAAAGGAAAATAGTAATTAAAAATTTAAGAGAAATTGTGCGTCGCATTTGACTATAGAAATGCATGGAAAAATATAAAAATACTAGCACATGATTGGCTACCTCAAAAAAAGAAATGCATTCAATGAATGCATTAGTTATCATGCCTATCTACAAGAACTAATAAACAAGCAAAGAGGTATGTTGAGTGCATATATACATTTTATGTTGCCATGATATAAGTAAGATATCAAACATGTAACTTAGATTGATTTGCAATTTCATTCATAAATATTATATCTTCCTTGTGGATTTTTGAATGGATAATGTCTCATTGATTTCAATATCTTTATTGTAAGCACTCTTTTCAGCATGAAACTCCACTCATTGAGGTCTCTTACTAAATGCAAGTCAATTATCCTATCAATGATGATATGTTTTGCATGCATTTTATGGGGGAATCTTATTAATAGCTATGTTTGGGTTGTTAATTGCTTTGTGAAAATATACACAAGTAGATTGGGACATTAGAGTTATAAACACTATAAATTGTGTTTGAGATCATTGTCCTAATTGTAACAGTCAACCACCATTGGCCCAAGGCCACACCAACACCGTTGTGACACCAAGGTTTGTGCATACTGGAATAAGGGCTACTCTTAGGACATTTTATTACCATTACATATACACACCTAGTGGGGTTTCCAAACACAACTTGTTTGAGTAGGCAATATCACTAGTAAACTTGTGATTGTCACAATTGGTACCCTTAGGACAATCATTAATATTTGATCTATGACACTTTTTTATGGCTTCTAAATGCTTCTATGGGGTGTGCAGGGGTCCCACACATCTCTTCCAACATTCCATCCAAGGCACTTCACTCTCACCTATCTTATATTCCACTTTCTCTATGCTGCTATCCCAGATGTCTGATACATGTTGTTAACATTGCTTTGATAACTCCAAATTCATATCTAAGCTCATCCTAAGGTAACATGTTCATAGTCAATCAATAAGCTTTCTCTATGTGATTTCAAGTAAGATATTGATCTATATAGTTAATTTTGTGATTGATTTGAGGGATACATCCATTGCCAAACCTTAAGAAAATTTTGTTCCATATCCTATATTTATTTTGTTTTAATTCTCAGTGAGTAATTTTCAATAGTAATAAAGTGGTATATATCCTTATATTTCAATGACAAAAGATCAGTTATTTGAATAAATATATATAAACATAAAACATATTTTTCAAATTGCTTTGATATATTATGTATAACAAATTGCTATGGTTGCAAATGCTTTGATATGGTTGCAAATTGCTTTGACATATTATCTATAACATATTTCTATAACCGAATTTTTGTGCTATACTCTTGGATCCAATAATCATGATTTTGGATTTTAGATAGCATGCCTCACTAGATTACTTTGGACTATAGGTGTAGATTCATTGTGGTTTATGCTAAAAGAATTCAAACAATTGTACATAGTTTATGGGTAACTTCACTTAAGAAACTCATGTCTCATCTCAATTATGTTCAATTACATTGTCAATTTGAAGATTTGGTCAAGTTTGAGGTAGGAACTCAAATTCCTCCTTTGTTTTTCAATTGAATTGATTTGTGTTTGTTGCAAATGAATTGTTGAGTGAATTAAAGTATTCTTCCAATTTAAATCTCTCCATTTGGATGATTATATGATTTGTATGAACCAAATTTGGAAATTACGAGTATATATGAGGTTATGTTGTTCAATTCTATTTGGGATGTTGAAATGAAAAATCGAGGGAGTATTGTTTTATTGAGTTGATTAGAACCAAAAGGCTATTCTTGCATTTTCATTTTATGCACTTTGAAATTTCAAAGTTTTTGAGGTCCATCAATTAAGGGTGTTTGTCTTGGTCCCATAGACCATTTAGTCTAGTGGACATCATTAAAATCCTTCATTCATTCATTCATCAATGGTAATTGGCCTCATGACTAGTTTTTCGTCAAAACTTGGGAATTATTGAAAAGTGGTATTTGATGATTTTGAGATGATATTCTATTATGGAATCATGATAACATATATGTGAATTTTGATAAGGGATCAATTGGAATCCATTCTCTTGGTGTTGTGCCCAATTGAGTATGTCTTGCTTATGTATGAAAATGATAGTTTGTAATTGAGACAATTTAATGTATTTGAGATGTCTTACATTTAGATATGGCATGAGCTTAGTCCTAGAGTGAGTCTAGGGAGTGGCTCCCACTCGTGTCCCTCGTCTGAAAGTGGTACGCTTGGCATTCGTGTTTGGGGAGTTTTGTATTCAAGTGATAACATAACAATAGACTTGGGTTAAAAGAAATAACAATATAATTGGTTCCTTGAGCACACCTTGAGTGCTATCACAACACCAAGGATGTTTTGGGAAGGCATGCTCGCACATGAAGCATTGAGACTTGTGCGAAGAGGCATGCCCACTCATACAAGGATTATGTGATCGTTGTTCTCGTTCACATGAGAGAATGCTTGGTTCCATATGGTTCGTCCCCAAGACCACATACGATGAAAGGCATGCTCGCACATGGAGCATTGGGACTTGTGCAAAGAGACATACCCACTCATGTAGCATAGGGATTGTGTGATTGTCATTCTCGTTCGTATGAGAGAATGCTTGGTTCCATATGGTGCATCCCCATGAGCACATACAATGAAAGGCAAGCCTGCACATGGAGCATTGGGACTTGTGCAAAGAGACATGCCCACTCATGTAGCACAGGGATTGTGTGATCATTGTTCTCGTCTGTATGAGAGAATGCTTGGTTCCATATGGTGCATCCCCATGAGCACATATGATGAAAGGCATGCCCGCACATGGAGCGTTGGGACTCGTCGGAAGAGACATGCCTGCTCATGTAGCACAAGGATTGCACGATCGTCCTTCTTATCCATATGAGAGAATGCTTGGCTCCATATGGTGCATCCCCATGAGCACATATGATGAAATACATGCCTGCACATGGAACGTTGGGACTTGTCGAAAGAGACATGTCTACTCCTGTAGCACAAGGATTGCACGATCGTCCTTCTCATCCATATGAGAGAAAGCTTGGTTCCATATGGTGCATCCCTGTGAGCACATATGATGGCACTTCCTCCACTACACTCTAGAATCTAATGCATTGTGTATTTTTAAAGTAGTGACCCTATGTGGATTCATGACTTGGTATCATCCTTCTCTATTGATGTTGCACTGCATTGTTCCGGTACTCGTGTCATGTATGCATCATGTATGGCATGTGTGATCCTATCATCCCCCTTGTATACTTTGATTGACTACTTCGAACTATCTCCACAAGCACGATGAGGTGGTTCCACGTGGTCAGGTGGCATTGCAAACCACCGTTGCAGACCGATGGACTCAATTCATGATCACCGCGAAGAGCACTTCCACCTCCCTCAACACATGTTCTTTCTCTTTCATCTATTCTTGCAAGTTGTAATTCAAATGTATATTGAAATAAGCATTGTTATCATTGATGATATGTATATTAAACACTCCAAGTGGAGATTGATGTAATTGAACATAATTGATATGGTTTATGCTAACCTCACTTAAGTATATTATGGGCCCATAACCCATAGGTCCCAAGATCAATTTCATAACTAGAAAATAAGATATCTAAATGAGTTGAAATTTTTTAGGAGTAAACATGTGGGCATGTTGAACTATACAGGGGGAGAGATGACCTTTAAAATTTTATTTTTTAATACCAAAATTTAAATTCAAATACCTTAGTTACTTAAACAAAACAAAGGTTGGAACTATTTTATATCAAGTGTTTTGTGAGTGGTCATAATGCATTTCTGTTTTCTTTTAAGATGTTAGTAACTGTAGACACTTAAAAATAATTTTTTTAATTTCTTAATTCCTCACCTAATTAATTAATTAATTATGTTAATTAAAATTATTCTCAATATTAATTAAATATAATTAATATTGTCACTATAGCATATGATTGATTTATTTAAATCAATCAATCCCTTTCTTTATTCTTCTAAAAAATAAATCCTCACAAATCTTCCTCTTAGCTAATTAATTTCAATTAATTAGTTAACCTACATGATTCCTACAAATCATCTTCTTAATTCATCATTAACCTAATAAATTCTTCTAGAAATTCCCTAAACTCACTTAACATTATTCTTCTAATTTTTTATTCCCTCCACTCATTCTCTCTCCTAGTCAAATTCTCCTACAAATATAAATCCCACCTAACATTTCCTCTAATCCCCCTCCTAATGGGTCGTTAATGGCTAATCATCATGATTAGCCACAAAGTCAACTCTTTGTCCTTTCATCCAGCCACTAGCTTTAAATGCTCTTTTTCTAGATGAATGTAAGATTTTCGAAATCTCACATTTCTCTAGGCATTTCCCTCTCCCAAGGAATTTTTAATTCCTTTTTATTCCTCTAGTCCGCATAATATCCATTTTTGGGAGAATTTTTAATTCCTCCAATGCATCTTGTAGAGTGTGGAGATACGAAATGCCTTCAAGGCATATTTCTTGGTCTCCACACCCTCTCTTGGACCTTGTGTGAGCTCACAAGTAAATCTTAGCCCTTCATCTCAAATTCATCCTAGCCATCCATTTTCCTCTCCTCTTCCTATAAAATTAAGGCTCCATCCCTTCATTCTGAACATCTTGAAATCCAGTAAGCTTATGCTGCCCTTTTGAGCCCAGGAAATCATCTTGGCAACTTGATCATCTCATCCTTATCATTCATCCTTATCATTTGTGCACAATATTGGAGAGCCATCCACATCCAACAATCAAAGGAGCACATCAAGTGGAGCATTATCAAGGGGCGCCTTCACTTCATCAAGCTCAATCTGAAGGAGAAGGTAAAATAGCAAGGTGAAATGGTCTTTTAATGATATTTTAGCATTCTGTATGTTTATTTCGTTATGTTTTGATCAGTTTACCTTTCAAATCTGTTTTCCCCTCTTCATTTTGGCACGCCCGGTGGGACCCACGTCCCTAAGAACTAATGTTGTTTTGTTTTTAGGTTTTTGTGAGTTGTGAGATGCAGGTTCCAGAATAGTGCGACTGCATAAATATATATATATATATATATCTTTTTCGCAGGTTCCAGAATTGCGGCTCTGCATTTCTGTGCGATAGCTCATCCTTATTCTGTTTTGTTTCTATTTTATTTTTATTTGTATGGTTTTGTTTCTGTTGCAGCACAACATCTCTGTTATCTAATTTGTTATTTGATTTGTTGTCTGCTTTGTTTTAGTATAATCTGTGTGAAAGTAGGAGAGTATGCTCTTGTCTATATAGACAATCAGAAATCCAGACCTTTCACTTTTCTATTCTGTTTAGCACGACTATATGCTCTGACTGTAGGAAAGTGTGAAAATAGGAGAGTATGCTCTTGTCTATCTAGACAATCAGAAATCCAGACCTTTGACACTTTTATATCTGTGTAGTGCTACTGTTTGCTCTGTTAATATGTCTAAAAATTTTAGGCGCTAACTATAGTCTGCATTTAATTTATTTATTTCCTATTATCTGTTCTGTTTAAATATAATATGTCCGTCTACAAGAAAGTGTGAAAGTAGGAAAGTATGCTCGTCTATCTAGACAATCATAAATCTAGACCTTTGACATTTTTATTTTATTCTATTTAGTGTGACTATTTGCTCTGTTAAATCTAGGGTTTTTGTCTGCTCTATTAAATCTAGGGTTTCTGTTTTGTTAAAATTATGAGTAAATTTTTTTCTATTTTTTTGCCATATCTTCTTTATCTTGACTCCATTTTCCTCTAAACTTCACCAGATTCTCCACATTGCCATTTTCCACATTTTCTTCCTTGGGGGCCTTATCTCAAAAATCCACTTTTTGAAGCACAAAATCCCATATTCCTCTATTTTTAGGGTTTGCCATAACTTTTTCCCCTTTTATCCAATCACCTCCAATTTTTTTCAATAGTATCCATCTCCAACTTTTGCTTCTTTGTCCCTCTTGGACAAATTTTCCCATTCCTTCATCTTTCCTCCAAAATCCTCATTTTACGCTTGCTTATCCCTTGGAAAGTGACAAAAACCTAGTCAAACCCCATTTACCCATCAAAACTTCCTTCAAATCCACATTTGTCATTAGTAAAAAATTTTTTATTCATGTTTTTCTATTCATTCCCAAAAAATTAAAAAAATTAATATTTTTGTCATTTTGTTGCCTTTTGCAGGACGCTTGTTGAAGACTCTATTTTTCAAACTACTGTAGCATCGTAAAATTGTGACACTTGAAATTTCCACTGCATTTGGGTCTTCACGATGGCGGCACAATGTTGAACCTGAATGGAGACCCTGAAACCTGTTTACGACATCAAAAACTGCATCTTTCTGCACCTTGGCCTGATCCTCCTTGCACCTTGTTGTCCTAGGAGGTGGGACCATGGCGCCTAGCGCCCTGGTCCCTGACCCTATTTTGGGCCCGGTCTCTTGTTGGGCATCAGGTCTTCAAGTTTGCAATTTGGAAAATAATGTTCCTAGGTCAGCCTAAGGTCAGAAAAATCAGTCTCCTAACCCTAATTGACAAGTATATAAACTACATTTCCCCTCCCATTTGGGGAAGGGTGAAAAACATATGTGTGCAAGAGGCGAAAGTGATAGGCAAACATTCAAACATTCAAGCATTCAAGCATTCCTTCAAGCAATTGAGTATTCTAGGTCTCCATTCAAGGCTAGGTGTTGCATTCAAGACAAGGATTCAACCATTGAAGAGGAGATCACCTACAACATACAACATACAACATACAACATCATTATACTTTCGCATGTAAGAATACAAACATTCTTACAACAAGGTATCAATACCTGATTACATTACAAACAATTACATTTACAACATTTTCATTTCTTGGTTAATTCCAAAACCGAGGTTTGACCTAAAGGCAAACCCCTAATCCCTAACCCCCCAATTGTCCTCTCTTTTCTGTGTGTAGGTTGCAGGTACGCAGCTGTAATTGAAGATCTGGAATCCTTGTGCAGAGATGAACAGATCCCCCTTCGTTTCACTGATTTTTTGGAGGATCGTGTGCACTCCAGGCGCCATCATCTCGTCAACTTTCCTCAAACTGGCAGGACAACATCGTCTCGACATTTTACTGCTAATTTCAGGTCCGCAGCTTCATCCCGTGTCCCTATCTCCATCTACAAGCGAATCTTTCTTACTTTCACATACACTCCTAGTTCAATCCTTCTATCTACATTCTTTACAAAAGAGGGTATCCTTGCTGTCTCAACCCTTGAAACTCATCTTGCATTGTGTGGGATCGGATCTTGTGAGTTTCAACCCCTCTTTTGAATGTAAAGTCTCTCCTAAGTGAGAACCGTCAATCCTAGTGACCTCCTTTCTCTCTCCTTGGAGTGGGGGAACACCTAGGGTTCGATTTTCCGCTTTACATTTTGGTGAACCCGGCGTGACCATCCTAATTCTGATTATTCATGGTTAGATCTGAAAAATTTGCTTCCTTAATTACATTTCCATGTTTGATCTTTTGCAAATTTTAGAGGTTAATTGCATAAAAACCCTAAATTTTCTTTTTAGTAATTGAGCTTGTGAAATGTTTAATTTTTAATGCTTGTTTCAGATCTACCCTTCTATTGCAAATTGTCAATTCATATTTGTGCTTTAATTCTGAAAATTAAGTGGTTAAGTGTCAAAACACTAATTTTTAAAACCCTCTTGATTCAACCTTTGACCGACGATTTCACTGATCAAAACACCTCCAAATCGGTTGTAACTTTGGATTCCGCAATAAAATCATAATATCTCTCATCCCTGAAAATTTTGAAAAAAGTTGCGAGGACCGTGTGCACCTCGAGCGCCATTGTCCCCGACATATTTTTCAAAATTTCGGGAGCTAGATCTTACTGTATTTTTCTGCTAGAATCCAAAATCTTGGCTGATTTCATCAATTCTAACACTTTCAAAATTAAAGTCAAAATTGGTCTAGTGATAGCTTGGATTAAGGCTTCTAATCATTCAAAAAATGTTGAAATTGAAATTTTGTGTTAAAATTGTGTTTCTTACTGTCCTAAATCTGAAAAGTGTGTTGGTATTCATTCGAAGTTTCAGTGCTTTATTCAAATTTTTGCAATTTGTGACTTTTGAAATTAAGTGTTTAATTGCAACAACTTTTATTTCCGCTTTCAAAATTGAATTTTACATAAAATTGATTCAACTTTTAAATTTCAAAGCTTGCATTGCTTTTAGTATTCCCTCTAAAATCATAAAATTCAAAATTTCAATTTCCCTCTCTTTTTCAAGATTCAAATTTTGCATTTTTCAACAATCTTGGTAGGGTTCAATTTTGAGATTGCAACTTTAATTTGGCCTATCTACAGATCATAAAATCACTCAATTTTTTCAGATTAGCTTTAAAATCATCATAACTTTCATCCCTGAAAATTTCAAAAAAAGTTGCGAGGACCGTGTGCACTCCGTTCGCCACGGTCCCCGACATTTTTTCTTAAATTTCGAGTGATTGTCATGATTGCATTTAACAGCTTAAATCTAGGACATTGGCTGATTTTATTGAAATTTGCTACCTCTAAATTTGAAAATAAATTCAAAATTCAAGATTTCAATTTTCAAGATAACAATTAAAATTAAGTGCTACCCCCTTGGCCCTAATTTTCAATTGTACCTACCTTTCTTGGAAGTTGTGTTTCCCTCTTCTTTCACAAAGTTCAAATTGGATAATCATTATCTCATTGTTCAATTTTGCCAACTTTATTTTCAAAATTCCAAATCTTCTCTCTCTCTAGTACATGAGTTTTACAACAATAAGCCCTACTTACACTATTCCCGTTAGACGAAGCCTTAGAATTAAGTCTTTCCAAGGTTTAATTACCGAGGAGATGGAACCTAATTTGAATGGCCTTTTTAACAAGGACATGGGTAATTCCTCTAATCCTCTTAATGATGAAGAAGCTCTCCATGAGGTTTTTGTAGAACAACTTTCGAAATTGGATAACCAATTTGATGATTTTCAGCAATGGATGTCTCAAAAATACCCCAATAGTGAAGCTCTTCCATTAATTGAGGGTCTAAAACGTATGGTTCAAAGTGATAAGAATGGAATTGATATTTTGCGTAGTATTGCACACATCGTGGATTCGAATGTGATGCCTATGAAGAGTTGTGCCGAAACTTTAGGTTATACACAACCTCCTACTCAAGTCAATCATTCTATTCCTTTGACAACTTCTATTGCTAGTATACCTACTTTTACATCAAACATAATGACTACTTCAATACAAAACATTTCACCTATGATCACCAGTCATGGGGGCAATCCTTCTTCTTCCATAAACCCTCTTCCTTCATTCAATCCAACTTCTTCATTCATTCCTTCAATGAGTGTCCCTATTACATCTCCACAAATGAACATGACGCAAGGGGGGAATTCATTTAACCATTCCATTCCTCCTTGTAGTGTTCCTTCTTTCCAATCATCTCCTATGACTAACTATCATAGTGTCTCGCCACCTTACTCTCAATCAATACCTTCTTTCAATAACATAATACCTCCATCACAATCTAACATGTCTAATATGAACTCTTCGACCGAAGCGACCATTAACAATCTTGCACAAACTGTCTCTTCTTTACAACAACAAATTGCCTCTATGAATCAATCTAAGTTTAGTGTACCCACATTTGATGTTGCGAACCCACTTTCTCTTGACATTGTTCGAGCTATCCCCCCTAAGCATGTTGAAATCCCGCAATTGGAGCTTTATAATGGTAAAGGTGATCCTCTAACACATGTTAAGACCTTTCAAACAATATGTACTGATTTTGCTCATGACTAAAGGTTGCTTGCAAAACTGTTTACTAGAACATTAAGAGATAAGGCTCTACAATGGTATTGCTCGTTGCCTTCCTATTCTATTACTTCTTTCCAACAACTTGCAAATGCTTTTATTCAACAATTTCAAAACAATATAGGTCTTAAAGTTACTTGGATTGATTTAATGCATTGTAAACAAGGTGTTAAAGAAAAAGTGACTGATTTCATTGGTAGATATAAGCATTTGTGTGCTCAAATTTCTTTTCCAGTACCTGACAATGATATTCAAAGAATCTTTATTTCTAATTTACAAAAAGATATTAGAGAAAAACTTTTGTTTTCTGAGTTTACTTCTTTCCAATAGTTGTGTGCAACTCTTCACAATTATCAACTAACTGTGAGTCAAATGGAACAAGCAAATCCTATGGCTTCGAGTGATAAGGGTGATAGTAGTCAACAACCATTTGGGAAGTTTAAACCGAATAGAGGGTTCATTAAGTTCAATGAAAACATCACCAACAACAATGTGAATGCAGCATCAGGTGTGCCTCCTATTTCTAAGTTTTTCAAGAAAGAAAGAGAGTTTACTCCTTTGAATGAATCATTGCATAGTATTATGAATAAGTTATTGGAATGAAATGTGCTTACTCTCCCTCCTATAAAGCAAATAGATCCTGCAAAGATGAATTCACCCTATTTGGATAACAAATCTTTTTGTCAATTTCATCGTCAACTTGGGCATGATACTGAAAAATGTTTTGCTTTAAAGGGTAAAATTCAAGATTTGATTGATAATAATACTATCTCTGTTTCAAGTGTGAATGATAAAGGCAACACATCTGTAGCTCTTCCTAACCAAAATCTTAAGATTTTTACTGATCCATTACCTTCTCATACCTCTAATGTGATTGAGACTAACGATTCCTCTTTCTCACCTGATGGTCTTGTGTCTATGACTCCGAATGTGGTTAACTTTGTAGAGCAGCAGAAAATCCCTAAAGAGCCTTCCATCACATTTGATTCCAGTGAAACTATCAGGGCACCTGATGGTCCTTTATATATAGTTGCAAAAGTCAAGAATACACCTTGCCGTGGAGTGCTTATTGATCCTTCTTGCATGGTTAATGTCATTACTGAAGAATTTCTTTTTACTTTGCAATTGAATCAAGTGATCTATGACAAAACAAATGTGGTTGTGAAACTATTTGATGCATTTTCTTCTCCTGCAATTGGTTCTATTACTTTACCTATTAAGGTCCATAACAAATCCCCTGATGTGAGCTTTGCTATTATTCCATCATCCGAACAATTTCGTGTGAAGCTAGGCTATCCTTGGCTATCTTCCATGAAAGCTATTGCTTCTCCTATTCACAAGTGTTTGAAATTTCCCCATAATGGTGAAGTTGTTACTGTCAATCATAGTCTCTTTAAACCAGCTGAAAGAACTTCTAGCGTTCCTATTGATTATTTTTGGCCTAAACAATTTCAATCTCTTCCACCGCGAAGTGATCATCTTTTCAAATCTTATCAAAAGTGGAAAAAAGATATGATCCTATCTCTAAGTGAACCTAGAACACCCAAACTTGATATTCCTATCATTCTTGAGAAGGAAGTTCTTCCTTTGAAAGATACAACTAATGTCTTTCCTCAAGAAGATTCCCGACCCATCCCTATGGATGTGACTATGTCTATGTCTAATAAACTTTCTAAAGGTAGACCTATACCTCCTCGTCATGATGGACTTGGTCTCCTTCCTAAACCAGATATTCCTCCTTTATATAGAGCAGTTCCTCCTCCTTCCTCTTATAGAGAGAAGAGACCTTCCTCTTCTCCTATTGTCCAGCCTAAGAGACCACAACCTAAACACCCAAGTGATAAGGATGAGAACATTCCTCCTCCTCAATCTTCTCAACTTCCTACTAAGACTAGACAAAATCGTTCTGCGTGTGAACGTTGACGAAAGCGTCGTCTTAGAGCTCGTGCAGCTGCTTCTCAAACTTTGCAATCCCCAAAGACACCTTCAGCTAGTATTATTCCATTTTCTCTTCAGCCGAAAATTGAGTCAAAATCTCCTAAACATAAGATGCATGATGGTTTTGATCCTGTGCGAGTTAAAGATCCTATTTTTATAAATCTTGATGATGATATAGATGAAAATGTTATTCATGATGAAAATGTTACTCCTCTTGCTTCTGATAGTGAATATGAATATGTTGATATTGATAACCATTTATCTAACGAATTTTCTAAAGCACTTATCCTAGCTCCTAGACAAGAACAACGTGGCTTGGAACATGAACATAGCCCTTGTTTGGATCTTGTGATAGCTCCATCTGCTGTGTTGGATGTTCCTCCTCTAGCGTGTTTCTTGCCTTCCCGAAATATTGATCAGTAAGATTGGGGGGTGGATGACGTGCTAGACTAGTTCATTAGCATAGCAGACTCTCTCGTCCTCTCTTGATCTCTTTTGTTACTTCTTCTATGTGTTATTCCCATTCTTCTATTTGTTGTCCTTAGTGTTGTCTACTTGAGGACGATGCAAAGCATTGAGATCTCTTTTGGTCTCTCTCATGTTGACTCAAAAGACACATGTTCCCTTCTTCTAGGTGACCTTCCTTGATTGGGGAATGAAGAACAATTATGCATACATACATATGATATACATGAATTATCATACAACATACTGACCCCAAGGAAAGCGAAGTCACCTCGTGCTTTGTGTTTTGTGTCTATTATCCTTGGGTTTATCTCACACTTGGGGGGCTAAATCTTTGTGATAACATGCTCCTTTCCCTTCTCATTTCTTATGTGTATCACTACCTTAAAGCAATCACCCCCGATGAGGCATGTGCGATCGCTTTAATGTAGGGGGCATACACTCCGTTCATATCTCTTCAAGATTCTTAAAAATTTCTTGGCGAACTTAGCTTTGCCTTGAAAATTTTTGGTATTATTCTTGCATGACTCATAGTGAGAGAACCTTACTACTGACAGTCATGGTTCTCCCTCGTGATCTTCCCTTTTACTTTGTCAATCGAAGTCGTAAGATCCTTAGTCCACTGGGGGCTTGGTGTATCTTGCCTCCTTGATGTGGTGAAGTCTTTCAATGTTGTTTCCTTGTACTTTACCGGAAGTATGGGCATACGCTTATACTCCCGCTAAAGCGGGGGCTAAATGTAGTGTCGTAAAATTGTGACACTTGCAATTTTGACTGCATTTGGGTCTTCACGATGGCGGCCCAACGTTGAACCTGAATGGAGACCCTGAAACCTGTTTACGACATCAAAAACTGCATCTTTCTACACCTTGGCCTGATCCTCCTTGCACCCTGTTGTCCCGGGAGGTGGGACCATGGCGCCCAACACCTTGGTCCCTGGCCCTATTTTGGGCCCAGTCTCTTGTTGGGCATCGGGTCTTCAAGTTTGCAATTTGGAAAATAATGTTCCTAGGTCCGCCTAAGGTCGGAAAAATCAGTCTCCTAACCCTAATTGACAAGTATATAAACTACATTTCCCCTCCCATTTGGGGAAGGGTGAAAAACATAAGTGTGCAAGAGGCGGAAGCGATAGGCAAACATTCAAACATTCAAGCATTCAAGCATTCCTTCAAGCAATTGAGTATTCTAGGTCTCCATTCAAGGCTAGGTGTTGCATTCAAGACAAGGATTCAACCATTGAAGAGGAGATCACCTACAACATACAACATACAACATCATTGTACTTTCGCATGTAAGAATACAAACATTCTTACAACAAGGTATCAATACTTGATTACATTACAAACACTTACATTTACAGCATTCTCATTTCTTGGTTAATTCCAAAACCGGGGTTTGACCTGAAGGCAAACCCCTAATCCCTAACCCTCCAATCGTCCTCTCTTTTCTGTGTGTAGGTTGCAGGTACGCGGCTGTAATTGAAGATCTGGAATCCTTGTGCAGAGACGAACAGATCCCCCTTCGTTTCACGGATTTTTCGAAGGACCGTGTGCACTCCGGGCGCCATCGTCCCGTCAACTTTCGCTCAAACTGGTAGGACATCATCGTCTCGACATTTTACTACTGATTTCAGGTCCGCAGCTTCATCCCGTGTCCCTATCTCCGTCTACAAGCGAATCTTTCTTACTTTCACATACACTCCTAGTTCAATCCTTCTATCTACATTCTTTACAAAAGAGGGTATCCTTGTTGTCTCAACCCTTGAAACTCATCTTGCATTGTGTGGGATTGGATCTTGTGAGTTTCAACCCCTCTTTTGAATGTAAAGTCTCTCCTAAGTGAAAACCGTCAATCCTAGTAACCTCCTTTCTCTCTCCTTGGAGTGGGGGAACACCTAGGGTTCGATTTTCCGCTTTACAACTACTAATCAAGTTGTTTTGTAGGACGCTTTTTGAAGACTCTATTTTTCAAACTACTAATCAAGTTGTTTTGTAGGACATTTTTTGAAGACTCTATTTTTCAAACTACTAATCAAGTGGTTTTGCAGGTTGCCTAACTGATTCAACCAAATATTGTGCATTTATTTAAATTAGGCACCTAGATATTAATTAAAATGGAATGAATCATTGTCTTATGTGTCTTTAAGAAAAGCGTAAAGGTAGGAAAGTATGCTCTCGTCTTACTAGACGATCAGAAATCCAGACCCTCCAACCTTTCTTGTTTGATTGCGTGTTTACCTCTAGCAGGCCTGCCCTCCCAACTTGCTCTTTTAGAAGGTAAGAGGGGAACGACCCAAGTGAGTACACCCGGACTTGGGGTTCCCAACTCACTATAATAAATAGGCCATTGACTATAAAAGGGTTAATGGTTGGGGCTATATGCGAGTTCACTCTCACATTGGGTGCTTAGTAGGATCCTAGAGATCTCAATCATGCTTGCATGACTACTAAGTTCTTGGTGCTCTATTGGGCTATAGGCCTCAATTGCGCTTGCGCAACTTCGAAGGGTAGCTCCTAACGGGAAGACTTACTAAACACCTTGTTCATAGTGGTCAAAAACCTTCTAGTCATTGGTGCAAGAGGTCAGACCTCCGAAGTGGCCCATATTCTTACGACTCTTAGTAGAGACACAAAGTTCGCCATGAGGAGTTTTCATGGGAATTGATGCTTGGCTGCCCCTAGAAGTGAGTGTCGTGGAGGGGAGCCAGTGGGGTCAAGCATCTAAGTGTCCACTCTGGGTAAGAATAGATGGGAAACCAATTGGGGTCCAATGACTATTGTCCTTGCCAACCTTAAGAATGTTGTATATGAGCATGAGTGTCTTTGAGATAATATGTATTTAATCATTGTGTTTACTTTGTTTGATACATACTTGCCAAGAGTAGACTAAAAACACATCACTATCCCCAAACACTTTGCAAAAATATTTGTCAAGACACAAACAAATTGTCCAAGTCATTACCCACACCAAGTCCAAAATTGTGTCAAAACTCTATCCGTCTCATTTTTCATAAGCCTAAGAGAGAAGCTAAGAGTTTATCCTCTACGTCAACATTCAATTTTGTCCTTTAAAACACCCACTATCGTCCAAATCAGGGTGGTCATATCCCTTCATACAACTTGCCATTTAAATAGATCCTTCATGTTCATGTCAAAGACAACCTAGTCATCAAGTTTTCTTCTAAACCATCACTACCATACCTTCTTCATCAATCATCCTCAAATTTCTTAAATCCTTTCATCCTCAAATTTCAAATTTCTTAAGTCCTTTCATCACAAATTTCTTAAGTCCTTTCAACCTCAAATTTCTTAAATCCTTTCATCACAAATTTCTTAAATCCTTTCTTTCATCACAAATTTCTTAAATTCTTTCATCCTCAAATTTCTTAAGTCTTTTCATCCTCAAATTTCTTAAATCCTTTCATCACACAAATTTCTTAAATCCTTTTATCCTCAAATTTCTTAAGTCCTTTCATCACAAATTTCTTAAGTCCTTTCATCCTCAAATTTCTTAAGTCCTTTCATCACAAATTTCTTAAGTCCTTTCATCCTCAAATTTCTTAAATCCTTTTATCACAAATTTCTTAAATCCTTTCTTTCATCACAAATTTCTCAAGTCCTTTCATCCTCAAATTTCTTAAATCCTTTCATCACACAAATTTCTTAAATCCTTTCATCCTCAAATTTCTTAAGTCCTTTCATCACACAAATTTCTTAAATCCTTTCATCCTCAAATTTCTTAAGTCCTTTCATCACAAATTTCTAAAATCCTTCCATCACAAATTTCCTAAGTCATTTCATCAAAATTTTCCTAAGTCTTTTCGTCACAAATATCGTGTATGGTCGCAACTCAATCCCAAAAGAAAAAGATGGCTGATCAACAATATGGCATGCCATACATTGGTGTCCTATATGAAGATCCCACACAAGATCATACACAAAGTGGGCAACCAAATGATCAAGATCAAAGCCAAAATCTTGACATGGTTAACCAAGATGAACTTTATCCGGAAGTGCAAACTTTCCTAATAGATTCTTATAACCAAGAGATGATGGAAAAGTTTATTAAACACAATCCTACTACACTTCTGAAAACTCTTCTTGAACATGGAGCTCAACTTCCACCTGAATTTAATAGATCCGTTCTCGTCCAACAACCACAAGGAGACCTCACTCCCACACAAAGTGCTGCACCTACTATTCAAACTCAATCAATTGCAGCCCCATCAATCATCCAAGCCCAATCAATGCCACCCACGACACCTCCCACCACGGTCTCCATCCTGCCTTCTTCCTCCTTACCATCCATACCACTATCAAATCCAATCTCATCCATTCTCCAACAAACTTCTATACCACCTCCTTCTATTCAACCACATTTCTCTATTCCACAAACTTCCCTTTCTCCCAACAATGTCGCAAATTTTATCCGGACCGCATTCAATCCCGTCACAACAATTGGCAGACCGCAACCAACTATCACACAAACCCTAGCGACATCAGTCATCACATCCCACGTTCCCACCTCCTCATCATATCAATATATTGGTGGTGGTGCACCTTCTTTGGTTCATCCAATTCTTGGGGCAAATACAATCCATCAATATCAAAGTCCACAACAAGACCTCATCAAGGAAATTCAAGACATGAAGAATATCATTAAAAACATGAAAGAAAAGACTAATAAAAGGAAAGCTTACTCATTCGAAGAGTTTTGCCCTTGTCCTTACGACCCATATATATCAGTTGCACCATATCCCCTGGGATTTGAGATCCCTAAATTCACCAAGTATGAAGGCAAAGGAGACCCCCGCGACCATGTCCGAGAATTCCACATCTTATGCCAAGAAGTCTCCTATAGTGACCTTTATCTTCGCAAACTCTTTCCCAAGAGTCTCACGGGAGACGCCTTGGCATGGTTCTCATCTTTACCACGAGGTTCCATTGTCTCTTTTTCAGACTTGGCAGAAAAATTTGTGGCCCACTATGCATACAACATGGGTAATGATGTTTCTATGATGGACCTATGTAATACAAAACAAAGGCCTGGAGAAACCTTCACCAATTTCCTACAAAGATGGCGACATCTTATCAAAAAATTCCAGTGGGACATGCTAGAACAACATCAAATTGAACTATTTCAAAAGAACTTGGTGCCCGAACTTTCAAGACCTTTACTATCTCAATGTATCAAATCCTTCCAAAAATTGATTGATAAGGGCCTCACCCTCGAACGTGTCTTGTTGGAGGAAGGAACCTTGAAACATTACCAGAAGTCATCACAAAGTTCTTCCTCTTATCATAATGACAAGCCAAAATTCTGGGCTAAAAATAAAAACGTGGTCAATGATGGTGTAACTGATGCAAAGCGGGTCCAAACCGTGGCTGCTCCCCCAAAATCCACCACCAATATTCATCAATTCAACAATCAAAACAATTCAAATCAATCTCAAAAACCTCACAACAATGTCTCAATCCAGGGACGACCACCCCGATTGAATAACAAGACTCCAAGAGATTTCACTCCTCTTGCTGAGCCTATTGAAGTGGTGTTTCAAAAACTTGTCCAAGCAGATATAGTGGTTTTTCTAATCACTCGCCCGTTTGATCCCAATCAACCTAAACCAAGATGGTATAATGAAAATGAGTATTGTGAATACCATCGTATCAAGGGACATGATACACGAAAGTGTATGAAACTGAAGATCTACATACAAGATCTCATTGATAGAGGTGAGATTGAGGTAGCAAATGCAAAACCTGGTAATAACAATGACAAACTCAAAATGTACTAGGAACCCTTCGCAAAGCATGATAAAGGAAAATGCTCATCATCTAATGCAATGGGTTATGACTACGCTAATCACGTAACCGGTTTTGATTTTTTAGTAAGTCGCATTGAACCTGCAGACAATCATGTCAATGTCATAACCATCCAAGGAGTTAATCCTCCTTCTTCCCAAGGCAGACCAAATCCGGCTAGAATAGTCATTCAAGGTGCCACGCCTTCCACCTCCCATTTCCAGAATGACTGCAATGCAACTACACACCGAGGAAGAGTCACCATCCAAGGAGTTCCTCCCCCACCAAACCCCCCACCCATGTCTTCCACCCGCCGATATGACCTCCTTGATCAACTTGGGAAGACACCTGCACAGATCTCCATTTTGGAACTTCTCAAGACTTCTCTGGTCCATAAAGAAATTTTGGAACAAGCCCTTCTCCAATCATGCGTCCCTGATAACATCAACGCCACCCAATTTCAAACCCTCATTGGAAACCTTGCTGCCTAGCAACACATTGTATTTAACTCCAATAATGCTCCCACAGATGAGGACCATAACAAACCTTTGCACATCGAAGCTCTCATCCACAAGCACAAGGTCAAACGTATCCTGATAGATGGTGGATCCGGGCTTAATCTGTGTACATACAAATTGATAAAACAATTGAGACTTTCTAAGGATCTGATAGACACATTAGGAAGGATCACAATAAAGGCATATGATGATGCGGAAATAATTTCAAAGGGCGTGATCACCTTACCTCTTCAAGTGGGCCCCATTACAATTGAAACCCCTTGCCAAGTACTCGATCTTGATCTCCCCTACAACATTCTCCTCGGGAGGCCATGGATTCAATCCTTGCAAGCCGTACCCTCCACCTATCACCAATGCATCAAATTCCCCTATAATGGAAAAGTGATCACTGTCAAAGGTGATCCCCAACCTTTTCAATATTGCAAACTATTAGAGGGGAAGCATCCATATCATTGCCCACTAAATAGACCTTCGCCAACGCCTCCATCTGACACATCAAATGTTGCCTCCACATCATCCCAACCAAATAATCAAATCAAGATCTTGGACAATGGCTGTGGAGAATACAAATTGGAGGACATCTTATTAATAGGAAACCTCCCTCTCTCTCCTAAGTCATTTGGCAAACCAAAAGAGCTAAAAAAGGACCCGAAACCAGTCATGCAATGCCAAAACACCACCTTCCAGTAATGGGGCCCACTTGATAATAAGAACCTCGAAGCAGATATCTCTTCATGGCTGTACCGGGAAGAGGATGATGATCCAACAAGAATATCCAAAGAAATGTACCGAAAAACATTTGCCATAGTTGAAAAAATGGATTACAAAGGACATGATCTGGGACCAGAGGAGAAAGGAAGAAAAGCACCCATAAATCCTATCTCCTACAGATACAACAGAGGCTTGGGGTACACCCCGGTGCCTAAGATTACTATCGTCGATGCCCCTTCTAGTCCTTCTTCGGATATCAAAAGTGCTGACGAAGAGGAATTCCATGAAATGCCTTATGAATACGAGAAAGATGCCTTCTTCGACGCTTACATCAATACCATCACCCCCGTAACCCCTCCCACTTCACATGAGCTACATCTTGTCCATCCTGAACTCATTGACTGGGGCCAACGAGACAAACCCACTTTAGATATCTGCGCTGACAATAATGCTCTCATTGCTTTCCTAACAACGCAAAATGTGGAAGATTGTAATAGAATTTAGGGTACTCAACTACACGAAAAGGGATACTTTGGTAGTCAAGTCAATGCCCTTATCCACAAAAAAGATAATAAAAGAAAAAGATATGATTTCCTAGGTGAAAACCTCCTTGAGGCGCCTTTGGATGAACAAGAAATAAAAACAAAGGGCGTATCTGAAAGTGAAAAACTGGAAAAGGCACTTGATGATGAGGGATTTGACCTCCCTACCATTGGTTACCTTCCACAGGACAAATCAAATTTGTTGATAGAAGAAACAAACAGCATCAACATGGGCATCGAAGTCATTCCGAAAAATGTGCTCATTGCCAAATCCCTCACCGAAATCGAGAAACAAGACTTCATCAACTTCCTTACAGAGGTTAAAATCAATTTTGCATGGTCCTATTCCGATATGCCAGGGTTGGATCCTGCCTTGGTGGTTCACAATCTCGCCGTCTGCTCAGATGCAAAACCTATAAAACAAAAACTCCGCAAAATGCACTCGCATATTGCTCTCTTGGTCAAGGCAGAAATTCAAAAGTTGTTAGACGTAGAATTTATCAAACCCATAGACTACGCTGAATGGGTCTACAACATTGTACCTGTTGGCAAATCTGCTGGGGGCATCCGCATTTGCACAGATTTTTGAGATCTAAATATAGCTTGTCCTAAAGACGATTTCCCACTCCCAAACATAGATATGATTGTGGATCTTACAATAGGACATAAAATGCTATCGCTAATGGATGGGTTTTCTGGATACAACCAAATTAGGATAGCAGATGAGGATCAGCATAAAACCGCATTCACAACACCATGGGGTATTTTTTGTTATCGGGTCATGCCTTTTGGCCTTAAAAATGTTGGAGCTACATATCAATGGGCAATGACAACAATTTTTCATGACCTCTTGCACACAATCATGGAGGACTACGTGGATGATCTGCTAGGCAAATCCAAGACAAGACAAGAGCACATCCCTATTCTAAAACACATCTTTGAAAGATTGGAAAAATACAAGCTGCGCCTAAATCCCAAAAAGTGTGTGTTTGGCGTCACATCGGGAAAACTACTAGGATTCATTGTTTCCCGTAGAAGCATCGAGGTTGATCTTGCAAAGGTAAAAGGTATTATGGAAAACTCCAGGGAAAACTCCAGTCTGTCAGGCGTTTCATTTCACAGCTAGCCGACAAGTGCCATCCATTTGCACATCTGTTACGTAAAGACACAAAATTCAAATAGGATTGCCTCTGTCAAAAGGCCTTTGAAAAATTAAAAAAATATCTAGCATCACCTCCAGTTTTGATGCCACCTACCCCTGGAAAACCCCTCATTTTGTACATATGTGCTACTACAGTGGCATTGGGGGCATTACTGGCGCAAACAGATGATCAAGGGAAGGAACATGCCATTTACTACATCAGTCGGAAGTTGGTAGGATATGAAATCAACTACACCCCCATTGAAAGAGCATGTTTGGCATTAGTGTTCAACACACAGAAACTACGACACTATATGCTAAACAACAAGACAAAATTAATTGCTAAAATTGATCAACTTAAATATCTCCTGTCAAAAGCTACTCTCACTGGCAGAATGGCTAAATGGGTCATGCTCCTAAGTGAGTTTGACATCGAATATGTGGACAGAAAGGCAATCAAGGGACAAGTTATTGCAGATCAGTTGGCTGAAGCTCCACTTCCAGGTGGTCACCCTCTTCTCACAGAATTACCAGATGAGTTCATTATGACTGTTACCACATCCTCCACATGGCAATTGTATTTTGATGGCTCCTACACTCAAAATGGATCGGGGGCAGGAATATTATTGGTCACACCTCAAGGAGATGGCATCCCCAAATCATACAAGATAGCCTTTGCATGTACCAACAACATATCAGAATACGAGGCCCTCATCACAGGTTTACGCTTGGCTATCCACTAGAAAAAATAAAGGAGTTACAAGTTTATGGTGATTCTCAGCTCATTATAAAATAAGTCAATGATGAATACCAGACAAAAGATGATAAACTCCTTCCCTACCGTACCATGGTTGAAGATCTTAAACAACATTTCATGGCAATCAAGTTTGATCAAATCCCACGAACAAACAACAGGGCTGCAGATGCAAGGCCCACCATTGGCTCTCTCCTTCAAATGCCAACACACAGTCAGAAGTGCGAGTTCTTGGTCGAGCAATTGTTTATACTGGCATACGACTTACCAGAATCTGAAATGGTGTGTGTTCTCGTTGGTCCAGAGTCCCCTTGGTACGAAGAAACCTTCGCTTTCCTCAAAGACAACACCATTCCCCCACATCTCACCAAAACCCAACAACAAACTTTCATCCGCCGATATGCCCATTACGCCATCCTTGCAGACACCTTGTTTAGAAGGCATTTTGATGGTTCCCTCCTTAGGTGTTTAGATAAACAAGAAGCCGAATGGGCATTACGTGAAGTACACAAGGGCATCTGTGGGGCACACTCAAGTGGACTCACATTGGCTAAAAAACTTTTGAGAACATGATACTATTGGCCTAAAATGGAAGAAGATGCATACAACTATGTGAAGAAATGCATCCCTTGCCAACAACATGGCGATAAGATTCATGCACTGTCACAAGAATTGCAGCCATTCATTACACCATGGCCCTTCTCGTAGTGGGGGTTCGATCTCATCGGGAAAATCCACCCTTCATCTTCCAACGGACATAAATTCATTATCACCACCACCGAATACTTCACCAAGTGGGTAGAGGCTATCCCTCTTACTTTCACCACCGGCAAGCAAATAGCCAAATTCATCTTGAACTACCTAATCTGCCGATATCGCATCCCAAAAGTTATCATCACAGATAATGGTAAACAATTTAAAAACTAGGATGTCAAAGAACTTTGCCAAAAATTCAACATCCAACACCGCTTCTCCACTCCATATTATCCCCAAGGCAATGGCCAAGCTGAGGCTTCTAATAAAACCCTAATAAAAAACCTCAAAAAGACAGTCAATGAAGCGGGCCATGATTGGCACCTCCAAATCCATCCTGCATTGTGGGCCTACCGCACCTCCATCCGCACCCCCACAGGTGCCACTCCTTATTCCCTAGTATTTGGTTCTGAAGCTATCCTTCCCCTTGAGATCGAGATCCCCTCTCTAAGGGTATCACTGCAAAACATCCTACCAGAAGAAGAATATAGAATTGCCCGCTTACAAGAGCTAGAATTGTTAGATGAAAGGCGCCTCAAGGCCTTGAATCATCTCTGAGTATATCAAAACCATCTGCGCATGAGTTATCATAAAAAAGTCAGAACCTGAGAATTCCAAGTTGGTGATCTTGTCCTCATGGAGAATCAGAAAAATCTACAAGAAAGAGAAAAGAAAGGCAAGTTAGAGCCTAATTGGCTTGGACCATATGTAATCACAGCGAAATAGGGATCAGGAGCTTATCGGTTGGCTACTCCTGAAGGCGATCCTTTGGATGATTCAATGAATATCATGCACCTCAAAAGGTTTTATGCTTAGTCCTCAGAAAGTCTTAAATTGTCAAAAAAATTAAAAAATGAGAAAAAAGATCCTGAAAAAATTGTCACTTCGGTGCAAACCTGGCAAACAGGCACCTTATGATACAAATTTTTTAAAAAAAAAAATCAGAAAAAGAAAGAAAAACAATTTGTGGCGCTATGGGCAAGTATCTTGGTGAAAACCTTTGTGCAGGCGCCAAGGTAAATAACCGGATCCACTGTTTGTCATGTTGATACTACAAATCATCTGCCATCTAGCCCACCCATGCAAAACATTCCTTCTTTTCTGCCTCCCAATAAAACATGTGTATGATGATGAGTCTTCGCCTAAGTCATGAACAAGGAATGTCCCATTGAAACTGAGATTTTATGCCTCTGTGTGTAAGCTTCAAGAAGTCTTGAGAAACAATCCCAAGTCCATCCTAATTCTACTCTTGGCAAGAGGTATCATGTGGTCGCAAGGAAGAGACTTGTTAGATTTTGTTAGATCTTTTCATATAGGCTTGCATCTTTTGCCCTACGACTACCACTATTTACGACTGCCTGGGTTCTTCCATATCCAGGTACGTTATGATAGGTGCATACTAGGGCATATTTCATAGTATGACATGTTTTGGATCCTTCTTGTATAAATCGGCGACCTGGTACTAGTGTTTATCAACACTTACCTTCTCGTGTACAAGAGGTATCGGTGTGTTTGAGGGTTTCCTTGCACGAACCCACAATTTTGTATTAGTGTTTCCTAACACTTGCATTATTGTGTGCAAGAAATTCCCGTTTGTCTTCAGAGTCAGTCCACGCCCTGGGTTTCTCATGGCATCCTGATTTCTATAATCAGTGGTGCAAGTCACTCAGGGCAACATCAAACTAGGTTGGCCCTCCACATTTGTTGTGCACAAAATCTCACCATCATTCCATCAAATCCTAAACTCAATAATCCCATGGAGTTCTCAATTGTCCCTATTTTCCTTCGCGATCTTGCATCTCTTATTCTTCTTTCCAAATACCTCACGACTACTTCATATATCTTCCTCATTTATCCCTTCCACCCTAATTTTTCTTCCTCTATGTTTTTTTTTCCTCACATAATCAATTCTGATTCTGATTCATGTCTTATACAGGATGTATCCTCCCTGAAACCAGACACTCTGATCATGTCTTATACAGGATGTAGCCTTCTTGAAACTAGACACTCCGATCATGTCTTATACAGGATGAATCCTTCTTGAAACCAGACGTTGTGATCAATCATGTGTTATACAAGATGAATCCTTCCTGAAACTAGACGTTGTGATCTGATCATGTCTTATATAGGATGAATCCTTCCTGAAACCAGACGTTGTGATTGATCATGTCTTATACAGGATGAATCCTTCCTGAAACCAGACATTGTGATCTGATCATGTCTTATACAGGATGAATCCTTCCTGAAACCAAACGTTGTGATTAGTCATGTCTTATACAGGATGTATCCTTCTTGAAACCAGACACTCCGATCATGTCTTATACAGGATGAATCCTTCCTGAAACCAGACACTTTGATCATCTTTGTCTTATACAAGATGAATTCTTCTTGAAACTAGACTGAATCTAGATCTTATCAATCGAATCAAATCAAATCTATCGGGATATCAATTTCGCAAAAACTCCAAAGATCAAATACCTCAATTGATCTCCCGAGGGGGCATCACCATACCATAATCTATCAATCAAGAGCTGGGGCATCCTATCAAACCAATATCAGCATCAAAACAAGATTATTCTTTGAATCAATGTGTCATCACACCTCACTTAAAAATAATTATTTTAATTATTTTTAATTCCTCACATAATTAATTAATTATGTTAATTAAAATTATTCTCAATATTAATTAAATATAATTAATATTGTCACTATAGCATATAATAAATCAATCCCTTTCTTTATTCTTCTAAAAAATCAAATCCTCACAAATCTTCCTCTTAGCTAATTAATTTCAATTAATTAGTTAACCTACATGATTCCTACAAATCATCTTCTTAATTCATCATTAACCTAATAAATTATTCTAGAAATTCCCTAAACTCACTTAACATTATTCTTCTAATTTTTTATTCCCTCCACTAATTCTCTCTCCTAGTCAAATTTTCCTACAAATATAAATCTCACCTAACATTTCCTCTAATCCCCCTCCTAATGAGTCGTTAATGGCTAATCATCATGATTAGCCACAAAGTCAACTCTTTGTCCTTTCATCTAGCCACTAGCTTTAAATGCTCTTTTTCTAGATGAATGTAAGATTTTCGAAATCTCACATTCCTCTAGGCATTTCTCTCTCCCAAGGAATTTTTAATTCCTTTTTATTCTTCTAATCCCCATAATATCCATTTTTGGGAGAATTTTTAATTCCTCCAATGCATCTTGTAGAGTGTGGAGATACGAAATACCTTTAAGGCATATTTCTTGGTCTCCACACCCTCTCTTGGACCTTGTGTGAGCTCACAAGTAAATCTTAGCCCTTCATCTTGAATTCATCCTAGCCATCCGTTTTCCTCTCCTCTTCCTATAAAATTAGGGCTTCATCCCTTCATTCTGAACATCTTGAAATCCAGTAAGCTTATGTTGTCCTTTTGAGCCTAGGAAATCATCTTGGCAACTTGATCATCTCATCCTTATCATTCATTCTTATCATTTGTGCACAATATTGGAGAGCCATCCACATCCAACAATCAAAGGAGCACATCAAGTGGAGCATTATCAAGGGGCGCCTTCACTTCATTAAGCTCAATCCGAAGGAGAAGGTAAAATAGCAAGGTGAAATGGTCTTTTAATGATATTTTAGCATTCTGCATGTTTATTTCGTTATGTTTTGATCAGTTTACCTTTCAAATTTGTTTTCCCCTCTTCAATATCATTATTTTTAGTACTATCTTTACCTATTGTACTTTGCTATTAGACTCGATCAACCCAATAACCTTGTACATGTGATTTATTTTATTAAAGAGGATATTCATGTAGTTCGGAATGCATGATTATCATCTTTGAATATATGTTGAATATATAATAACGAGTGACTACTTAGTATGAGATATATGCATGTCATTCAATAGGTATACGTCATGTATTGACATAGGATGACACTTTATATGAGATTATCAGTTTGGGATATACTTATAAGAAATATGTGTATATATAGAAGATAAATTCATTCAATGTATATATATAGTAGATAAGTTTTAGTACCTCCCAAGAACAACTAACTTAGATAAGGTAGATAAAGTCATTTCATCTCCCTGATTGGCTTTAAAGGCTCTTGTATTTGGGTTAGCTAATTCCCTATCAACACCATTTTTAATAGGTTTACCAGTACTCAGTGGTTCATACAATCCTCTTAGGAGTTGGACCATCTCAACCATGGTGCGCCCGATCATATTATCTTGAAACCAATGCGCCTCATATTATCTTGAAACCTATGCCCCCTATTGGTAGCTGATGGGGATAGAATATCATTCGTTGTACATATCAATGAGGTGTGCTTTACATCTAGATAATAATATTTTTTTTAAAAGAAAAATAGCCGTTGGAATTACGACGAATACTAAACTTTGCACCAACGATGGAATCGTCAGACCAACAACATTCTCGTCGGTGCAAAGTTTCAGGATTCCGTCGAAATTCAAACCTCAACTAAACAAACATCCGACAAGGATGTTGTATGTCCGACGACACTTCCTTGACGGACGTTCATCGATGCATATTACTGGATTGACGACAAACCTGTCGGACCAACAACATTCTCATCGGTGCAAAATTTTAGACTTCCGTCGAAATTACGATGCAATCTAAACAAGCATCCGATGAGGATGTTGTATGTCCGACGACTTTTTTGACTGGAAGAGCGATCATGCCTGTCGTCAGCAAAGTCCATGGTGTCGTCATAACATCGCCATTCAAAGGCATCGTTGGAAAGTCCGACGACGAGTTTTCAACGGCTAATTTTCGTCAGCAGTCCGACGAAAAGTAGTCGCAATTCTGACAATCAACCGTCGGAAATTAGCCCCGAATGTACTAGTGTCACCTTACTGGTATAACTTAACTTCATCAATGTGCCTTCATACCTGCAAACCTCTTCTCTATTGGTGGATCAACTTGGCCTTCCATCAAACATGTTGATCCTTCTACTAAGTCCATTTACTCACAACATAAACCTTCTCTGTGTATACTGGTTCACATCCTTCAATGCTTCTACTGCTTGCTTGCTTTGCCTTGCCTGCGGTCCTTCTTTACCAGTAGATTATAAATTTCATGTTACCGATAACGTACCTTCTATCTGCTTACACACATATGGATTGGCATCATCATGTCTTACTTCTCCCAAACCGATCACCACTTCTTAATCACTGGTGACCATGCCAAACCGATTGACATCAATGACAACTTAATGCCAATAATGCCAATAGTAATTTTCTCAGATCCTACTCCAATTTTCTACAATAGCCCTGTGAAGTTAGATCTTCAAATTTACACTTATGAGTCCATAACCTTTATGTCCAAACTCCGTTTTGCATGATTCTTATGACATCGAAAAGTTGGTTCAGTACTCTACATAGATTTCAGGCCTATTCTTCCAAAATATTCACTAGGTAATTGCTTTTTTTATCATATATTTGATCTAGCCTTTTGGGTTCCTTTCTTGGAAAATGTGGAAATCAATTGATTTTTTTGAGATTGAAATGAATTTTTTTGACATTAAGAGACTCTATATTGTTGTATAAACCAATGTCTATAATTTTTTGTTCATTTATCATGGATTCAAATCATCTATCGAAATAGTATTTTTTTAAATCTAAATATTTGTTTTAATTTAATTCCACACATATCATTGATACATCAAAATGTATCCACTCCTCATTGCACATTATTAAAAATAAGCACATTTAATCAAAACCTAACTTTATATAAAAGATGAGACAATGTAGATCATTATATACAATTTTTTATTTGTAAATACATTAAAATTACAATAAAATATTATGATTAACTTTGATCAGAAATATGATCATCAACATCAATAGATACTTGCTAATTTATTATAAAATTATAATTCAAACATATTTTTAATTTTCGTAAGTAATTAGTGAATTTCCATACCAATTACGATAGGACTAGCATTCCTCAATTCTGGACTCTTAGTCAAAAGAAATTTAGCCTAACGCCCGTACAAGAGATGAAAAATATGAGAGTTCCATCTGGCAGAGATTGCTTTTCGTCATCATATTTGAAAGCTGATATAATCAGGCCTTCTATTTTTCCTCAACATTCGTTGCTCTCAGAGTGTACTCTGAAACAAGTTTTGCAAATGATGAAGATTTGTTCTCCAAGAGCTTGGTTGGGGAGTCATATTCAACAACATTTCCTGATTAAAAAGAAGTATTCAGCTCAGAAACCAAGCAGGGCAGGAATATCTTCCCACAAAAGCAGAGGATTTGCAATCTCAAATATAGGAAAACAGAAGAGGTTAAGATTTCATACCATCACTCAACACGAGGACCAAGTCACTATCACAGACTGATGGAATTCGATGTGCTATGGTTATGACTGTGTAGTCTCTAAATTGGTTCCGTATGGTTTGTTGAATAAGCCTATCTGTTGCAGTGTCCACTGAGGCAGTTGCTTCATCCAGTATCAATATGCGGCTTTGCTTTAATAGTACCCTTCCCAAGCACACAAGCTGTCTTTGCCCCACACTCCAGTTCTCTCCATTCTCACTTACTGCAGAGCAGATCAATGCAAAACGTTCAATACATTTGTCTCAACGGGGAAAGGAAGTAGTAGAACAAGATACTAAATTGGTTCTGTTTCTTATTTCAAAAATGGGTGATAGGATAAACATAGACCTAGAGAATCGAGCTTCTCTTCTTTTTCCCGGACAACTTCCCCCAGCTCGCATTTCTCCAAAGCCTGGAGCAGGGCAGAGCAATGTGAGTATTTACTAACAGAAACCCACATCTGAGTACTGGTAATCTGTTATCCAAGAAAGAATAAAAAATGAAAATCAATCAAAATGTATGTAAATATGTATAACCCACCATCCAAATCTCATCATCTGAATAGTCTCCCAAGGGATCTAAATTATTCCTTATAGTGCCTTCAAACATTGTTGGGTCTTGTGGGATGATGCTTATTCTGGATCGTAGATCGTGCAGACCTATTGTTAAAATATCAATTCCATCAATGACTATTCTGCCTCCCACTGGATCTATAACTCGGAAGAGGGTTTGAATTAGAGTAGATTTCCCACAGCCTGTCCGTCCTACAATTCCTACCTTATTCCCTCCAGGAAAAGTGCATGAAATTCCTTTTAAAACAAGTGGGAGATGGGGCCCATAACGAACCTGATTTTGTGAAAAGACTTTGTAAGTACAGTACTGACAGAGGATGGAATACTAATTTCAATACATAAAGACAAATAGATTGTTACTAATAAGTACTAACCCGAAGATCCATGATATCAATTGTTCCATTTGATGGCCAGCAAGAACTTGGTCTAGAATTCTCTATAACCAATGGAGGTTCGCTAGGTATCCGTGAGTACTGCACCATTCTCTCTACAGAGATCATATTGTTTTCCACATTACAGAGGTTCCATATCAGCCAGAATTGTGTAAAGTTCAGACTGAGCCCATATGTTATTCCCAAGCCTGCAATGCCTGTTAATTATACTGTATGGTTAACTTTTGTGAACTGCGGTATCCATTTTTTTGGTTTAAATTAGCCATATTAAAAATAATGCATCTCAAATCAATGTCTTTTCTACTTACTTGGACTAATTATGCTTTCTGGCAAGCAAAGCACAAGCACCATAGAAAACACAAATACAAGATTTGATAAAATATCTATCCGAAAGCAAAGCCACTGCATGGCCGCAGCATTGTGGAAACTGGGTCTGGAAAAACCATCGCTCAATTGTAGATTTGTATTCATGAATCGAGATTCCTGGTCAAAACTTCTGATTGTGGCTGCCCCAGAGATTGATTCTGCAAAATGTTGTATGACAGGAGCCTTGCAAACTCCAATCAACCTAGCAAGTTCCCTAGAAGTCACTATGTAATATTGCTGCACGCAATGAAAGGGAGCATATTTAGAAAATTTCTCTTGTTTATAGTGATCAGGAACCAAAGCCAAGCAACAAAAAACATAAAGATATTATTGAAAATTTCTTGGTAAGATCTGAATTTTGATTACAATGTTTGATATCATAGAATTTTTTACGTTTAGTGTCATTTCTATCTAGAACAAGCCTCCTAATAAACATGAATATCAAACTACTCCCTCATTGTAAAAATTCATCAGAGATGAGAGCATACCTGGTACCATATACAAATTGCAAGCACGGGTATAAACACAATAAAGATCTGCCAAGCAACTTGAGACATGACTGCCACAATTCCCAAAAGCTGTATGATTGCAAAAGCTAAACCTCCTAGCTGAAAAGGAATCATTTGATCCACTTTACTCTGATCTGTTGACACCTGTCAAAAATCACAGAAAGTTTGTAATTCGTGTTGTAGATTCAAACAGTTTTCACTCTTTGCACAAAAGAAAGAAGAGAAAACAACTAGAAAAATAAAATCTACTAACCCGATTTAGTATACGTCCAGTTGGAGTTGCATCAAAGAAGGACATTGGTGCACGAAATATACAACTGTGCATGCTACTGAAAAGTTGTTGAGCACTTTTAAATCCAGAGAGACAAAGAAAGATTGTCCTTACAAGAATACATAATGCACTGCATAATGCCAAAGCCATATAGACCAGAATGAGGAGGGACTTGCTAACCGGAGGCTTTTGATCTTCGGTCAATGGGGTCGCCCATGCCATCCAGTAGCTGCTACCTATGTCAAGTAGCTGAAATATTGTGTGTGCCAATAAGATGATGGGTATCAAAGCACCTCTATATGCAGCAGTGATGTAAGACCAGTACACCCACAGACTCACCCTGCCTTTCTCTCTTTCTTCTTCTTGCACAAGCTGTGAACTTTTAACCCCTTTATCTATTTCTTTCTCTCCATTAGTTTTTGATTCAAGATCCTCTTCTACCTCTTTTGATTTTTGGCTACTGTCCTGCTTCTGGAGTTTTTGACGATCAACATCTTTCACGTTAGTTGTATGACCAGTAGATGGTCCTTCATCAAGTGCCTGCGATGAGAGGTTCTCAGAATTCTCCATGGCATTGACGGATTTCAATGCCTTCTGATGTGCACCAACCAATTCCTCAAAATCTGTGCTTTCTTGTAATATATCATCATATTTTCCAGCCTGGGTAATCTCACCATCTCGCATTACCTAGAAGAATGTAAATAAGACTGAATCGTCAGCAAAATTTGAATCCTTCCACTTCTTTCTATAAATTGAAATCTTGAAAGGAACAAAGTCCAATTAGAGAAGTTAAACCCTACCAAAATGAGGTCAGCTCTATATAAAAATTCGACTTGGTGAGTTACATAGATGACAGTTTTTGAACCCAGAATACGAAGTAGACATTCCTGTATCAGATTTTGAAATGGTAAACATGAAGTAGGTTAACTAACATTAATTTGTTTTGAGCAACTTCAATGTCAAATAAACAATTAACTAAATTTTGCAAATTCAAGAAAGTTATCCTATGTAGAGGCTAAAATGAAAATACCTGGAAAATGTGTGTCCCGGTGTGAGCATCAACAGCACTAAAAGGATCATCAAAAAGATTAATATCAGCATCTTGATATAAAGCACGTGCAATCTGTATCCTTTGCTTTTGCCCACCACTTAGATTTATCCCTCTTTCTCCAATTTCTGTTTGGTCCCCATAAGGGAACAATTCAAGATCTTTTTCAAATGCACAGGCCTGCAGTACACTCTCATACCTGGTTTTGTCCCATTCCCTCCCAAAAAGAATATTGTCTCTGATTTTTCCACTTTGTATCCATGGAGACTGACTAACATATGCCTTGGTACCACTTATCTTCACAGATCCTGAAATTTTGGGTATCTCTCCAAGTATGCAGGATAGGAGACTTGACTTGCCAGAACCAACTGTTCCACACACTGCAACCCTCATGCCTCTCTTTACTTGAACATCTAAGCCCCTTATAGTTGGACTAGGGGCAGTAGGATCCCAAGAGAATACCCCTTCTTGGATCTCAATTGCCGTTTCAGTTAAATCATTTGAGATTTGTTTGACTGCATCTGGTTGCAGCTCCTCCTGCTGGAGAAAGTCAGCTATCCGATCTAATGACACTTTGGTTTGAGCAATCATAGAGATTAAATCAGGAAGGCCGTATATAGGTTCCTTGAGTATCTTGAAAGTTGCAAGTGCAGAGAGAATCCTGCCTGTGGTCAAAGGAACTCCTATCATTGTACATGTACCAAAAGTTACAACAGATACTAATGCAGGTGCTCCCCAGGAGAAAAATGATAGCCCAGCATACCCATAGAAATATTTTTTCAGCCAATTAGATTCTTTCTTCCTCAATGTTTCGAGTTTCTGCAGAAATCTGGTCTCCCACGCTTGCAATTTTAAGATTTTCATATTTCTCAATATTTCTGATGTAGCCTTCATCCTTTCATCTTTTGCTTTCATGATCTTTTTGTTATAATTTTTTTGCATTTTCCCTATTGGAAAATTTGCCATCATGATTAGCGCCATGGTTGCCATTCCTGCAAGAGAGGCCAATCCCAAGTTCTGATATAGAATACCCAGGGCTAGAAGAACTTGCAAAGGTGATGTCCATATTTCATGAAGATACCAGCTGAAATCTCCAATACGATTAGCATCAACACTCATGTAATTGATTATCTCACCACTTGTATGCTTTTGTCTTGACTGGCTTGAAAGCACCAACCCCTTCTTGTATATTGCAGCTGTCAATGCTGCCTTAACACGTACGCCTAGGTGAACTGTTATGAAAAACCAATGCTGTTGTGACAAAGATTCTACCGCCTTTGCAAGAAGAAATGCACAAGCTAGAACAATGCCTTCACTAGCAAACTGTTTCTTGTCAGCAAGACACTGAACAAAGTTATCTATGAAATAAGGACCTACATATGATGAACAACAAGACATCAATGCCAGGAATGCTGTAAAAAGTATATCCTTTTGAACAATGACAATTGCCATTTTTGCAATCGACAAGTTGCCATTTCCTTTGGCATCTAGCTGGTTTCTAAATTTATGGTAAATGTAGTCAGCCTTGTGGGTGTCTGCAACTTGAGGTACATCATCTATGCCCAAAGGTTTCCTATGACCAGCATCAAGCAAAGGCTTCATCCAAGAAAATGACATCCGGCTGAGAAAACTTGCTGTTGCATAAGGAGTGACTTTTGGCTTAAGGTTTTCAGAATTTTCCTGAATATTATTCAAGAGAGGTTCTTCAACGCTTTCAGTTGAGGAACCCTCACAAGTTTTGCCACAAAAGCTGGTGTAACTCAAAAAGGCTGAAAGGAAAAGAGCCAGAATTTCAACCAGAGAACTCAGGCTAATGTGTTTTTTCTGCTTTATCTCTTGAATGTTGAGGAATAGGAAGAATGCATAGAGAATCAATGACAAAATCCACCACATCCGAAGTAAAAATGGCAGCTTCTCTTTACTTCTTGTGAGAGAATAATATGCATAACTTGACATGATAGCCCAAGCCATGGTCTGAAAAACATACTCTCCTTCGGCTCCAAAATCCTTGGGACTTTCCTTTAGCCACCAACATAAAGGACTCCATATTCCAAGTGAGGCGTACAGCACTGTTAGAGAAATGCAGCTAAGCATGACCAATTTATGCACAACCCCAAGTTGCAACTTTCTGGAATGAGTAGGTTTCAAAACAGAGGATTCAGATCTTCGTGTGCAAATCCTCCAGAAAAAGGGAAGGATAAGGCAAACAACAAAGACAAAGTGAAGCACAATTGCAAGTGCATGCCGCATGTAAACCCCAAAAACACTATCTGCAAATTCTCCCCATTTCCTATCTCCAACCAGTCGCATCAATTGTGTTGCCCAAATAGACTCCATCACTACAAGCAGGCCATAGACAAATATCAATATTGTTTTCTCATTCCCAAATTTAGTTTTCCTAAGTGTAACTATCTACAATACCCACTTACTCCTACTCGGAATATCAATCCCATTCATCTTTTCCATTTATCAACTAATAAACTCAGATTCCTACAAAATTGTTGTTCTAACATGAATGCTGAATTCATAATTAATTGATTCAAGAACCAACAAATGTATAACTAGTTAGTAATTCCAGACTAAAACCAGCACTAAAACCTACAAGCAACCCAATTTTTTCCCCCATCTAGTGTTCTCAAGTATGTGTCCGAGCATTTATTTACGACACCCAATTTCCATTAAAACGCATACTAACCAAGGTGCGTGTTTTCCATTTATGAAATCACTGGCAGAGCATATTCATTCAAATTGAATATTCTAAGTTGTGATACCCATGTACTTATTGATTGTATACTTAAGCATGATGAATTTATTACTCCAGAAGAAAAACTGCACTAAAATTAGCTGTAATGCATACTATGAAAACCAGATGAAATACAGAAATTATGCCAGTAATAAAATCAAACATTTTACTAACATTTCATGGCGGCAATTGGCATGACCTGATCCTCTATTGATGTTGGTGGTATTGGCATGAACTTATCTGCTATTTGTCTCGATCTCCTCTGTATTCTTGCTGATATTCTGACGGGCGTATCAAGGAATAATTCAGTTGGAATATAACAAATGTTTATTGCGATTATCGCCAAGCTGCTTGCAGCCCAAAAACAGAGGGGGTCTCAATTATTTCACTGCTACTTGACTGCAACAAATTCTCATGAATAACCAAATATATACATGCATTGAGCCAAGTAGTCCAAACAAATTGTCTTGTTGACCAAGGAATCGAACGAATCGAGAGAGTGAGAAGTGAAAGTGAGTGGAAGGCACATGGAGACCAAGTATCATTGGCAAATGGTGAGAACAGTCAAAATGCAAGCTTGGCAAATAAGCATGTGTGTAGGCTGATTTCTAGCAGTGGCATGGAGGAAAAATTGCTGGTTGTGGCTATTCTATCTCTAAAACAGATTTATTGTACAGCATGTTAGTGACAGGTCAGTCAATCGCAACCGTTAACTACAAAATCGATGGTGTAAAACGTGCCACTAGCATGTTAGTCAATCCGTACTGTCTTTTTGGAACCAGAATAGATGCGTCCGAAATTGCTGTAGAGATTTGTTCTCTAAACAATCTAATTACGCGGAAGGCTTTCCTTATATGAGATGAACACCTGATGTTTTTAGGCCGAAGGTATTCCTTATATGAAATGAACAACCTGTTGTTTAAAATCTATGACTGAAAGTTAACCAAAACGAATGCAAGACCATTGGAAATATTTCTCCCGTTGATTGTTCTTTTCCCTACTCGTCTGCGTACGGTATCGCTGCGTGAAAAAACTCATCACGGTTCCTCGTTTTTGGCCCTTTTCCTTCCCTGTCCTATCATGTTTTCGATTTGTTTTTATTCACGCAGTAAATGCAGTTTAGTTTGAAATTAATCCACACGTAGCTTTCGGTATTTCTTTCTTTATTGACCCGTACCTATTCATTTTGCTTTTCCACCGTCCACCGTCCACCATCCACCGTACAGAGCATTATCACCAAAAAATTTCCATGCATGCTACGTTAATTTTCTTGGTAGTGGATTTTTATGGCAGTGAGATGGACATAAATAATAATTTAACTTCTAGATTATATATTAACTATATATTGTATTACATTTGCATATTTGCTTAATTTGTTCAATATAAAAATATATTCATTATTATTGTATTCAATAGTTTTTATTGCAGAATATAATATTTAACAATAATATAATTTAAAAAATAAATTGTTATAAATAGTAATAATATAATTATATCATATATAATTTAATTTATATTATTAATTATAATAATTTATATTTGTATTCAGTAGTTTTTATTGCAGAATCTAATATTTAATAATAATATAATTTATAAAATAAATTGTTGTATATAATGATAATATAATTAAATCATATATAATTTAATTTATATTATATATTAATATTTATATATTGTATTATATATAGGCAATTCTTTCTTTGAAAATATTTGTGGAGAAAATGAACAAAAATTAGTTGAACATTAATCAACAAGTTTGAAAACCAAAAAATAAAACTAGGTATAGGCATGACCTACTCACATTAGAAAAATCCCAATCAAGTAGGATTTCACACTCAAAATTTAAGAGCACCTAACAGAGTGTGTTTAGTTGTATAAAAAAAATGATTTGACAATTTCTTAGATTTAAGACATTTCTTTATTTAATATTCCACATAGTAGATTGTGATTGCAAATATATACGTAATGGAGATGGTGACTATAAATGAAAGAGTTTTAGAGGACTAATCAAAAGTGTGTTTACTTGTTTGAAAGCTAATTATATGTTTAGTTAGTCTTAAAATAAAATTATGACGATTCATTCAAAAAACCCTGCTTAAAATTTCATGAACTAGATTAGTATTATAAATAAGTGAATAGTTAAAAAAAACTACAATTATTTTTTGATTGATTCCATTTTATCATTAGTTAAACTTATGAGAGGTGCCCACAATTAACATTTCATATAAACAACATCATTTTTAGCATAATTTAAAAATTTTGAGATATACTTTGTAATGTGCATGTGAGTTGATAGGGTCCCTTCGTTCTAATTTTAAGATATTCTTTAGATGGATTGGCAAAACCCTAATGAATTAATGACACTACTAGGCTTTTAGCTTTACCCTTCTCTCCCTTTGTCTTATAGTCAATCACTCTATCTATCTCTTCATCTCTCTACCCATCTCTCTCTCTCTCTCTCTCTCTCTCTCTCTCTCTCTCTCTCTCTCTCTCTCTCTCTCTCTCTCTCTCTCTCTCTCTCTCTCTCTCTCTCTCTCTCACACACACACACACACACACACAACCCCTTCTCCATCTCCATCCCTATCTTATTTTCTATCTATATCTCCATACCCATCTCCATATATATCCCTATCGTATCCACCATCTATCTCTCCCTCTTTGTATCCCTATCTTTCTCCATCTTTGCCTATCACAAACATTGCATGATCCTATTTGTAATATAGCATGATTTTTCTACTTTTAAGGTTTTACTAGTTATGATTTGATCCTTGTAAGTGAATGTATAGTTGATTTGGACCTATACTTCTTTATTGAGACCTTTGTGCACAAACATCGTTTACTTTATTGAACTAATGTATGCAATTAATAGATCAATCTCTCTATCCATCCATCTCTCTCTCTCTCTCTCTCTCTCTCTCTCTCTCTCTCTCTCTCTCTCTCTCTCTCTCCCCCCCCCCTTCTCTCTCTCTCTCTCTCCTCTCTCTCTCTCTCTCTCTCTCTCTCTCTCTCTCTCCTCTCTCTCTCTCTCTCTCTCTCTCTCCCCCCCCCCCTTCTCCATCTTCATCTCTATCTCCTTACCCCTCATTCTCTCTCTCATTCTTTCCCTCCCCCCTCTCTCATTCTTCCCACGCCCCCCCCCTCTCTCTCTCTCTCTCTCTACCTATTGCAAATATAACATGAGACTATTGGTAATGGATCTCTCTCTCTCTCTCTCTCTCTCTCTCTCTCTCTCTCTCTCTCTCTCTCTCTCTCTCTCTGTGTTGTAATATAACATGAGACTATTCGTAATGGT